>NC_037681.1:9708177-9718472 GCF_003255815.1 Theropithecus gelada
AAAAAAAAAAAAAAAAAAAAAAAAAAAGAACCATCCTATGAAAACCACACTGTAAACACCCACGTCCAGCTCCCCGTCATTTCCTGTTAGGGCAGGGTTGCTGGCTGATCCAGTATTAGAAACCCATTTCAGCCAGGGGCTCTCAAAACAAGCTTCTCTTAGCTCTACAGTTTCTTTTACGTTTCTAGTTTTTGATGACCTTGATAGTTTTAAGAAGTACTGGTCAAGTATTTTAAAGGAGATCCTCTGTTTACATTTGTCTGATATTCTGCTCATGATTGGATCAGAGTTATAGTGTTTTAGGAGGAAGACCACAGAGACATTTTTATCCCATCCTATCAAAATGCATAGTCAATGTAATTTATTACTGTTTCTATTGCCTTGATAGACAACCTGGTTGAGACAGTGTTTATCAGTTTCCCCACTGGAAAGTTACTCTAAAGATACCCTGTAAAGGTGGCCCTCCCCATACCCCAGTCCTCAGAAAGAAGCCACTCTGCATGGCCCACGCTTCCAAAGTATGGATTGATGGCACTCTTCCTTGAGGGTGGAGTATCTTCAGAAATAATCTGGAGTTCTTCTGCAAAGGAGATTTGATTCTTCTTTCTTATTTATCTATTTAATCATTTACGTATTATCAGTATAAACTCATGGGTATTACTTCATCCTTTGGATTATAATTCAATACTATGTTGTCAATTTTGCTGCTAAAATTGTTGCCATTTAAGCAACTGGAAGCTCTTTAAATTGATTTCCATGTCCCTTTGGCACAGCATCATCAGTGTAGGAGTTTTTTGGTGAAGAGGGAGGCACTTGCTTTCTGAAACTACAAGAGGCTCCAGGCTCATCTTGCATCATTCTCGCCCAGTCCTAGAAGCAGCCATTTTTCCAAGGAGTTATTGGACAATGGTATCAAAATCCAGGATCTGGGCACTTGGAAGTGTGATCATTGCTATTGGTATATGATTTATTTTAGGCCCTCTCAGTTGACTAAGTAAATAAATATATATGCATATGCTAACCCATGTATGTACACATATTACAAATATTTCTATATATGTGACTATCTGTATGTATGTTAACCTGAACATGAATTTATACTGTTTTCTCTAGTTCTAATCCATTACCACATAGTTCATTCTAGCTTCCTCTATTGCTTATTTGTATATTTCCCATTCCAACAATGAAAAACGTGACTGCCACCCTCTGCTGTCTGTTTATTTAAGTGCCCAATTCTGATATCCATGTATAGCAGCATCAGGATTGCTGACTCATACCCCACGGGAAACAGCATCACCAACTCAAGTACCGTTGACACCACTTATTCACAGTGTTACTTAGGTCAGCGCCTTTCCCTTATAGACCCTTCAGCAAGATTGTTTCATACATTTTTTTATACGACTAGATTCCCTTATCACAGTCTGTATTACTCCCTGGGATCCCTACACATTCAAAATGATTTTATTTTTACTTTGCATTCACTAAGATTCACTATTTGTTCTGTGCAGTTCTACAGGTTCTGAAAAATGTATAATGTCATGTCTCCACCATTATCGTATCATACAGAATAGTTTCACTGCTCTAAAAACCCTCTGTGCTTCAACCGTTTAACCCTCGTCCTCTGCACTCAAACCCTTGGCAACCACAGATCTTTTTATTGTTTCTATAGTTTTGCTTTTTCCAGAAGGTCACATAATAGGAATCATACACTATGAGCATTTTCCAATGGCTTCTTTTACTTAGATTGCATTTAAGAATCACTCATATCTTTTTGTAGCTTGATAGCTTACTTCCTTTTATTGCGGAATAATATTCCATTGTTTGGAAGCACCACAGTGTGTTTGTCCATTAATCTATTAAAGGGCATCATAGTTACTTACAGTTTTTTGGTGTTTGTGAATGAAATAGTTATAAACATTTGCATGCAGGTTTTGTATGGACTTACATTTTCATCTCAATTGGGTAAATATCTAGGAATGCAATTGCTGGGTTGTATAAGGCTATGTTTCACTTTTTAAAAACTGCCAATCTGTTCCTTCATAGTGAATGTACCATTATCTCTCTTTTTGTATCTGCCATTGAGAGACTTCACAGCACTGTTCCTCATGTTAGTGTTTCCATTTTAGCAGCATCATTTGTTCTTTTTATAGTTGGCAATGTAGAATCTATTATTGCACTTGTCAGATTACATTCAATCATTCTTTTCTTTCACAACTGTCTTCTTTATATGTTTTCCAAACCTCTTCTTTCTATAATATTCTGATACTATTTCATTAAGGTCATCTCTTCTTGCTTTCTATTGAAGGTGCTAACTAGCATTCCATATCTTCTGCTGCTAACCATGATAAATCATTTTCAGATGCCTGATCTTCATTTGAGTAGTCAAGACGATCATTTACCTTTCTATTTTATTTTTCTACTGAGTGAACCCAGGTCTAGTGAGGTATCAGTGTTTGTTAATCAATAAAATGTTTTTATTGCCTTTAGTCCCACTTTCTAGATCTAGAGCTGGATGGCAGGGAGATATGCTTTGTTTCTAGGCTAATATACAGTGTTAAGCCCTGAGGCAGGAGAATGCTGTGAACCCAGGAGGCAGAGCTTGCAGTGAGCTGAGATCATGCCACTGCACTCTAGCCTGAGTGACAGAGCGAGACTCCATCTCAAAATAAATAAATAAATAAATAAATAAATAAATAAATAATGAAATTAGAACATCTCCTATGAAGGGCATTGCTGGTTCTCTCACACCTTATGCAGAAACAGTTGTCCAAAATCTACAGTTCTCAATATGTATTGCTACCAGGGTTCTTCCTTGCATCCACTTATTCCTACTGTGCTTTATTTGTTGAAATTATAGCTCTTCCAAACCAGCATCCTGTCACTGGTCTACAGTAGTTTCAACACTGCTGTCTTCTGGAATTGTGTTCACTAAATACAGAAAGCAGATGAGTGTGCAGAGCAGTAAGGGTAAAGATAATTATCATAAGAAATTGACCCACATGACTATGGAGGTCTGCAGTCAGCAAGCTGAAGACACAGGAGATCTGATGGTGTAAGTTCCTCTTTGAGACAAGGAGAAGACAAAAGTCCCTTCTCAAGCATCAGGTTAGAGGAGTTCTCTGTTACTTAGTGTTTTTTGTTCCATTTAGGTCTTCAATTGACTAGGTGAGGCACACTTACATCAGGGAAGGCAATCTGCTTCACCCAGTCTACTAAGTCAAATGTTAATCTCATTCAGAAACACCCTAATAAATTATATTTGACCAAATATTTGTCAAATATAATATTTGACCAAATATTTGTCAAATATAATATTTGACCAAATATGTGGACACCCCATTGCCCAATCATGTCGACACAGAAAATTAACCATCAAAGGAAGTGAAGCACCAGATCTTATTTAAGTATTTAGATTTTGTTTTTAAAGTAGACAAGGGGGATATTCTTCTGAGGATAATAACACCACCTGATCTGTTTTGGGAAACATAACAAAAATGAAGAACCTTCTGGATACATCTACACATGGTTCTAATAAGAATGGTCTTTGCAGCATATTTCTAATATCAAAAACTTTAAGCAACATAAATGTTCATCAAAAGAAAAATGGCTAAATATATTTTAGATTACAGTATATTGACATAAGGAAATACTGTGTAACCAGTTTAAAAAAAAAACAAATTGAAGTTATTTAAACTGATATGAAATTATCTCCAAAATATATTAATTGAAAAAGCAAGATGTGAAACAGTATGTACAGCATGCTATTATATAAGAAAGAAAATAGGAGAATTACTTTACTTGCATATGCATATTATCTAGAAGGACAAAGAAGAAACTGGTGGCATTGATTGGCTTCAGAAATAGAACAGAGGTGTTAGGAAGCAAGAAACATTGCACAAAAATCTGTAGCATTTGTTATGCCAATACTGAACTATCTGAAAAGGAAATCAAGAAAAAAATTCCATTAACAGTAGCTACAGAAAAATAGTACTTAGGAGATGAACGATCTCTGCACTGAAAACTATGAAACATATATGGAAGAAATTGAAGAGAACACAAATAAATGGAAAGATATTCCAAGTTCATAGATTACAAGAATTAATATTGTTAAATGTCTACACTGCCCAAAGTAAGTTACAAATTAGTACAGTTCCTATCCAACCACAAATGACACTTTTCACAGGCATAGAAAAAAAATGATACTAAATTTGTATGAAACCACAAAAGACCCAGAATGGTCAAAGCAATTTTAAGGAAAAAAAAAAACAAAAACAAAAAAACATAGCTGGAGACATTACACTACCTAACTTCAAATTTTACTTCAAAGCTATAGTAATCAAAACAGCATGGTACTGTCATTAAAAACAGGCACATAGATCAGCAGAAGATAATGGAGAACTCAGAAACAAATCCATATATGTACATCTAACTGATTTTCAACAAAGATATGAAGAACACACTTGGAGAAAGGATACTTTTCAATAAATAGTGGTGGAAAACTTGGATATCCACATACAGAAGAATGAACCTAAACCTCTATTGTTCTACATACACAAAAATTAATTCAAAATGGACTAAAGACTTTAAGACCCAAGTCTATAAAGCTACTCTAAGAAAACATAGAGAAAATGCTTTATAACACTGCTTTGGGCAAGGATTGTTTTGGATAAGATCTTAAAAGTACAAGTCACAAAAACAAAAACAGAGAAATGAGATTACATAAAACTAAAAAGCTTCTAAACAGCAAAGGAAACAATCAACAGAGTGGAGATACAACCTACAAAATGGTAGAAAACATTTCCAAACAATACATCTGACAGGGGTTTCCCGAATATATAAGAAACTCAAAGAACCCAATAGCAAAAAGAATAAATAGTGCCATTAAAAATTGGGCAAAGGGCATGAATAGACATTTCTCAAAAGAAGACATGTTAATGGCCAATAATAGGTGTATGCAAAAATACTCAGCATCATCAATTGTCATGGAAATGTGTATCAAAACCACAATGAGGTATCACCTCACTCCAGTTAGAATGACTATTATTAAAAAGACAAAAGATGACAAATGTTGGCATGGATATGGAAAAGCCTGAATGCTTACACGCTGTCCATGGTAATATAAGTTAGTATAGTGATTATAGAAAATGATATGATGTTTCATTAAAACAATTAAAATGGAATTATCATGTGATTCAGCAATCCCACTATTGGGTATATATCCAAAAGAAATAAAACCAATATATTGAAAAGATACCTGCACTCCCATATTTATTGCAGCACTGATCATGATAGCCAAGATAGGGAATCAACCTAAGTATTCATCAATAGGTAAGCAAATAAAGAAGACATGGTGTATACACACACAAGAAGATACTATTCAGCCATAAAAGGAATGAAATTCTTTCGTTTGCAACAACATGGTTGAAACTGGAGAATACCATGTTAAGTGAAGTAAGGCAAAGAAAGCCAAACATTCTTTCACTTATATGTAGAATCTAAAACAATTGATCTCAGAGAAGTGGGAGTAAAATAGTGGTTACGAGAGCCTGGGGAGGATAGGAGGTAGGGTGGATCAGGAGAGGATTGGTCAACAGGTACAAAGTTACAGTTAGGGGGAATAAGTCCTGGTTTTGTATGGCACACTAGGGTATTGCTAACTATATATTGTTAACTATAGTTAACAATAATGTATATTTCAAAATCGCCAGAAGAGAGGATTTTTAATGTTCTCACTACAAAGAAATGATAAATGTTTGACATGATGGATTTTTGAATAATCCTGATTTAATTATTATACAATGTAAAAGTGTATCAAAAAATCACTTTGTATCCCATAAATATGTACAATTATTGTATGACAATTAAAAATAAAACTTAAAAAATGATAGCTGAGTTAAAATTTTCCAAAGAAACAATTCAACTTCAATAGCATCTTTATATTGTTTTTGAATATAATCAATTGATGTACATTTAAAATAATAATTATGATTATGATTATTATTATTATTATTTTGAGATGGAGTCTCACTCTGTCACCCAGGCTGGAGTGCAGTGGTGCCATCTCAGCTCACTGCAACCTCTGCCTCCCAGGTTCAAGCGATTCTCCTGCCTGCAGGACTACAGGCGCCCACCACCATGCCTGACTAATTTTTGTATTTTTAGTAGAGATGGAGTTTCACCATATTGGCCAAGATGGTCTCAAACTCCTGACCTTGTGATCCGCCCTCCTTGGCCTCCCAAAGTGCTGGGATTACAGGTGTGAGCCGCCGCACCTGGCCTAAAATTATTCTTAATGTCATGTTTGCTGCAAACCACATGAAGTAATTTCTCTTCATTTTATATTATATTTTTCTTATTTCAGCTTTTATTTTAAGTTCAGGGTTACATTTGCTGGTTTGTTACATGGATATATTGTGTGATGCTGAGATTTGGGGTATAAATGATCCCATCACCTAGGTAGTTTTTCAACCCTTATTCCCTTCCCTTATTTCCCACCCTGGTAGTCCCCAGTATTTATTGTTGTCATCTTTATATACATGGGTGCCCATTGTTTAGCTCCCACTTATAAGTGAGAGCATGTGGTATTTGGTTTTCTGTGTCTGTGTCAATTCAGTTAGGATAATGGTCTCCAGCTGCATCCATGTTGTTGCAAAGGACAAGATTTCATTCTTTTTTATTGCTGCATAATATTCCATGATGTATGTGTATCATGTTTTCTTTATTCAGTCCACCTTTGATGGACATCTAGGTTGGTTCCATGTCTTTGCTATTGTAAATAGCGCTGCAATGAACATAGGAGTGCAGGTACCTTCATGGCAGAACAATGAACATAGGAGTACCTTCACGGCAGAACAATTTCTTTTCCTTTGGGTAGATACCTAGTAATGGGATTGATGTGTCAAATGGTAGTTTTGTTTTAAGTTTTTTGAGAATTTTCTAAACTGCTTTCTACAGTAGCTGAACTGATTTACATTCCCACCAACAGTGTATAAGCATTCAATTTTCTCTGCAACCTCACCAACATCTGTTGTTTTTTGACTTTTTAATCATAGCCATTCTGACTGGTGTGAGATGGTATCTCGTTGGGACTTTCATTTGTATTTCTCTAAGTATTAGTCACGTTGAGAATTTTTTTCTTTTTTTTTTTTTTTTTTCCTTGAGACAGAGTTTTGCTCTTGTCACCCAGGCTGGAGTGCAATAGCACTGACTGGGCTCACTGCAACCTCTGCCTCCTTGGTTCAAGCAATTCTCCTGCCTCAGCCTTCGGAGTAGCTGGGAGTACAGGCACCTACTACCACACCTGGCTAATTTTTGTATTTCAGTAGAGACAGGATTTCACCATGTTGGCCAGACTGGTCTCAAAGTCCTTACCTCAAGTGATCTACTCGCCTTGGCCTCCCAGAGTGCTGGGATTACAGGCGTGAGCCAACACGCCCGGCCAAGGATCTTTTAAACATATTTGTTGGCTGCTTGTATGTCTTCTTTTGAGAAGTGTGTTCATGTTCTTTGCCCACTTTTTAATGGGATTTCTTGCATTTTGCTAGTCAATTTGTTTATGTTTCTTCTAGATTCTGGATACTAGACCTTTGTCAGATGCAGATTTTGTGAATATTTTCTCCCATTCTGTAGGTTGTCTGTTTACTCTCTTGATAGTTTCTTTTGCTGTGCAGAAACTGTAGTTTAATTAGGTCCCACTTACCAATTTTTGTGTTTTTGGAATTGCTTTTGAGGACTTACTCATAAATTCTTCGCCAAGGCTTATGTCCCATACTGTATTCCCTACGTTTTTTTCTAGAATTTTTACAGCTTTAGCTCTTATATTTAAGTCTTTAATCCATCTTGAGATAATTTTTGTATACAGTGAAAAGCATGGGTTGATTTATATTCTTCTGAAATGACTAGCCAGTTATCATAGCACCATTTATTGACAAGGAAATCTTTCCCTATTGCTTATTTTTGTTGACTTTGTTGAAGATCAGGTGGTCATACGGGTGTGGCCTTATGTCTGGGTTCTCTATCCTGTTCCATTGTTCTATGTGCCTGTTTTTATACCAGTACTATGCTGTTTCGGTTACTGTAGCCCTATAGTATAGTTTGAAGTGAGGTAGTGTGATGCCTCCAGCTTTGTTATTTTCGCTTAGGATTGCTTTGGTGATTTGGGCTGTTTTTTGGTCCATATGTATTTTAGAATTTTTTTTAACCAAGTAGATGAAAGCTGTCTATAAGGAGAACTACAAAACATTGCTGAAAGAAATCATAGGTAACACAAACAAACAGAATAACACTCCACGCTCATGCATTGTAAGAATCAATGTTGTTAATATGGCCGTACTGCCCAAAGCAATATACAGATTCAATTCCTATAAAACTAACAACATCATTTTTTAAACAAATAGATTATATTTTCAAAAAATAATTAAGGTCAAATTTTAAAAATAAAAACAAAATAAAGTAACAACAAACTTGAAATCAATGTGAGGGAGAGATGAGAGAAATGAAAAATTGGGGGTATTTCTAATCCCAGTGCCTTTTCTCCAAAGTTTGGCCCCAAACCACCCTCTGAGGAGCCCTGCCTTTCCTCACCCCACTCTCATTACTCATATAACACTACACTGGGGGGGGTGGACATTCAGTTGTCAGCATTGTTTCTCTTCCTGTAACATCAGATAAAATTAAAATTAATATTTTTAAGGGTGGGGACAATTTTCTCAACCTTATTTTGATGCTCAGTACTGAGCAAAGGAACATACGCATGGTAGAATCTCTAAAATTATTTTTTATAATAATAAGACTTTTGTGATTTAACTATAAACAGTGACCCATAATTTCCATAACATGTTCCAGAACACTGGTCTTATTATTTCATAGTGTGCCTGCATCTGTACAGCCTTTTAAAGGCCCATAAAATCAAGACATACATTATAGTTTTAAAATGTAGGTTGTAAAAAGAATAGAAATATAAATAGATATGATTTTATAATAGCAGACATTACAGTAGAGCACAAATCTGAATAAATTGTGTATTCTAGCTATAAAAAGTTGTTAGAGAGTTAAGGCAAAAACCTGGCCAATACAATTTAAAGTTTTCCACATGTAGCACAAACTTCACATGTCAACTAAAATTTTATCTGAATGTTTAGTACTAGAACTTCACATCATTTTCAGAAATGGCTTTTTTTTTTTTTTGAGACGGAGTCTCACTCTGTCACCCAGGCTGGAGTGCAATGTTACTATTTTGGCTCACCGCAACCTCCACCTCCCGGGTTCAAGCAATTCTCCTGCCTCAGCCTCCCAAGTAGCTGGGATTACAGGCACACACCACCACAGCTGGCTAATTTTTTGCGTTTTTAGTAGAGATAAGGTTTCACCATGTTGGTCAGGCCAGTCTTGAACTCCTGACCTCAAGTGATCATCCTCCTCAGCCTCCCAAAGTGCTGGGATTATAGCCGTGAGCCACCACACCCGGCCCAGAAATGACTTTAAAAAAATATCTATCTATCTATGTATCTATATATATATTTATAGAGAGAGATATATATTTATATATATAGATATATTTATATATATATAGATACATAGATTAGATAGATAGATTTTTTAAAAATATTAACTGCATTTCTTCATTTCCTCATCTCTTTCTGAGCAAGGGAAATCCTCAGTTGAAATATAATTTCATTTTTTCCAGCCAATTTACACACATAACCTAGGGTCATCTGTATGTCTAATTTGTATGAAAGGGAAAGAAGAATATACAGAAACAAGAAGTAAAAATTATTTTTATATATATACACATTGGGAAAGTACATTCTTCTAACTCTGCATGTGACTGAAATTCAGGGGACACATCCATACAATTTGAGACTGAGTTTTTTTCTCACATTTTCTATAAAATGCAAACATCATTGGTTATAATTATGGATCCACCCATTTAAATGTTCAATTCTGAAAATAAGAAATTATAAATCCCTTCTGAGGCCACGGTGAGTAAAGAATGAGAGTTTATATTTAAGCAGACAAGCATAGTGACACTAGGGTTGAAGTCAATGATTCCCAAAATTTGAATTAAGTCGAGAAACTGTTTCATGTTTTTGAAATTTCACAACCACAGCAGAAATGACAAAGTATCACAAGTCATGTTGGGAGCGCTTTGGTTTTTCCTGGGGGTAGAAATAAAGATTTACGGCCGGGCGCGGTGGCTCAAGCCTGTAATCCCAGCACTTTGGGAGGCCGAGACGGGTGGATCACGAGGTCAGGAGATCAAGACCATACTGGCTAACACGGTGAAACCCCGTCTC
>NC_037681.1:9723392-9724698 GCF_003255815.1 Theropithecus gelada
TTTTTTTTTTTTTTTTTTTTTGAGACGGAGTCTCACTCTGTCACCCAGGCTGGAGTGCAATGTTACTATTTTGGCTCACTGCAACCTCCACCTCCCGGGTTCAAGCAATTCTCCTGCCTCAGCCTCCCAAGTAGCTGGGATTACAGGCACACACCACCACAGCTGGCTAATTTTTTGCGTTTTTAGTAGAGATAAGGTTTCACCATGTTGGTCAGGCCAGTCTTGAACTCCTGACCTCAAGTGATCATCCTCCTCAGCCTCCCAAAGTGCTGGGATTATAGCCGTGAGCCACCACACCCGGCCCAGAAATGACTTTAAAAAAATATCTATCTATCTATGTATCTATATATATATTTATAGAGAGAGATATATTTATATATATAGATATATTTATATATATATAGATACATAGATTAGATAGATAGATTTTTTAAAAATATTAACTGCATTTCTTCATTTCCTCATCTCTTTCTGAGCAAGGGAAATCCTCAGTTGAAATATAATTTCATTTTTTCCAGCCAATTTACACACATAACCTAGGGTCATCTGTATGTCTAATTTGTATGAAAGGGAAAGAAGAATATACAGAAACAAGAAGTAAAAATTATTTTTATATATATACACATTGGGAAAGTACATTCTTCTAACTCTGCATGTGACTGAAATTCAGGGGACACATCCATACAATTTGAGACTGAGTTTTTTTCTCACATTTTCTATAAAATGCAAACATCATTGGTTATAATTATGGATCCACCCATTTAAATGTTCAATTCTGAAAATAAGAAATTATAAATCCCTTCTGAGGCCACGGTGAGTAAAGAATGAGAGTTTATATTTAAGCAGACAAGCATAGTGACACTAGGGTTGAAGTCAATGATTCCCAAAATTTGAATTAAGTCGAGAAACTGTTTCATGTTTTTGAAATTTCACAACCACAGCAGAAATGACAAAGTATCACAAGTCATGTTGGGAGCGCTTTGGTTTTTCCTGGGAGTAGAAATAAAGATTTACGGCCGGGCGCGGTGGCTCAAGCCTGTAATCCCAGCACTTTGGGAGGCCGAGACGGGTGGATCACGAGGTCAGGAGATCAAGACCATACTGGCTAACACGGTGAAACCCCGTCTCCACTAAAAAATACAAAAAACTAGCCGGGCGAAGTGGCGGGTGCCTGTAGTCCCAGCTACTCGGGAGGCTGAGGCGGGAGAATGGCGTGAACCTGGGAGGCGGAGCTTGCAGTGAGCTGAGATCCGGCCACGGCACTCCAGCCTGGGCGACAGAGCAAGACTCCGTCTCAAAAAAAAAA
>NC_037681.1:10024757-10108195 GCF_003255815.1 Theropithecus gelada
AATATAACTGTCAACAGAGGTGCATTCTCTACTAGCAGTCCTGGGCATGAATCCACTTAAAATATTTTGTAGGTGGTTGGCCAAATTGAGTAGCTTGTGGTTGTGGGACCAAAGTCTCTGTGTCCTTATTCACTGAGAGCCGGGGCTGGTCTCCCCTCTCAGAGGCTGCCTGCTTTCCTTCGCATGTTCTCCATGTGGCTCCTCTGGTAATGGTGCATTGAGTCCTCTCACAGTTCACATCTCTCCAATTGCTTCTTTGGCCTCCTCCATCTGACTCCAGCCAGAGAAACTTCCTGGCTTTTAAGAGTTCATGTCATTAGAACAGTCCCATATGGATAACCCAGGATACTCATCCCATTCTTAGGCCCATACCTTCATTACTTCTGCAAAGTTTCTTTTGCCACGTAACACACATTCACATCTTCCAGAGATGTGGGCATGGACCTCTTCGAGACGGCCTGCAGCCCACTTTCATTTTTATTTCTCCATGAATCAGATCCTCCAAAGATCTGATTAATGGGGCAGCTTATAGCTTTCGTGAAACATCATAGCCTATGGACTGGCCCAGTACTGGAGTTTTCTTTTTCTTTTTCTTTTCTGCTTCTTCTTTGTGTGTGTGTGTGTGTGTGTGTGTGTGTGTGTGTGTAATTTGATTCGAGGTATATTGACTTCTTCAGGGCAAAGGGGTAAGAATCTGATAATTTTTTGTTCCTCTCTATGCCAAGCACTTTCAAATCAATATTCTAATATCAAGTCAATATTCTCACTTAATCCTGGTACCATTATTGTCCCTATAACACAAACAAAAAAGATGAAAACGAGTCACACTCTGGGTAGAAGAGCCGGGATTTGAACGTGGGTCTTCTCTAAAATCCAAACTCTGTCCAGATGAGGTAAAATATGGACAAAATTTTGTACCATTTCCTAAGTGTCTCAACTTCGCTACTGAGAAGATTTTGTCCTAGAGACACACATCCTTTGATTCAGTCAGCACGTGTTTATGGAGCTCTTGTTCTGCGTCAACTACTCTTTTAGGACACTGAGGATTCAGCAGTGAAAACAAAAACAAAACAGGCAACACGTCTGGCTTTTGTGGAGCTCACATGCAAATGCTGAGACAGATGACAACCTAACACATAAATTAGTTATATGGTGTCCTTAAAAAGCAACAAATGCCACTGAGAAAAATGAAGCAGGATATGGGGTGGGGGCAGAATTGGGATGGGGTTAGATGAACCGGGTGGGACTGAGAATTTTAAATAAGAGAGTCAATGTAGGCTTCACTGTGAAGGTGATGCTTGCGCAAAGAATTAAAAGGGTGAGGGCACACACATAAGCAAAATGTACATAGGGGCAGAATAGATTGCTACATAGAAGCCAGAAAAACGGTAGTGTCGTTAAATCAACTCTCATTCTTTCCCTAGGCTGAAAACGATTTGTGCTCTAAGGTCAAGATGATCTGCGGCCTCCTGATCATAAGAACAAACATTTATCCAGTACATATAACACGCCCAGGCTAAGTACTTTATATGCCCCATAAAAACTGTAAAAGAAGCATCCATCATTGTCCCTGTTTTTACAGAGATCCAACATCTCCAGGTCACTGGGTGGCCCATACCCTATCATGGGCTTGGTTCCCTGTTTTCTTTGAGGCAGGACAGTAAAAAAGCCATTGATGTCCTTCAGACATTGTACAGAATTCCCTGGTCTCCACTGCACGTCTCCATTCATGCAGAAAATCCCCCAAACAGGGAAACATAAAATTGCAGGCTAAATCCTAAATGCACTCACAAACTAGAATCGACATGCAAGAAATTTACTTTTTATATTGTGCTTTTATGAAGGGAAAGGGCTTGTGGACAGGAGGAAATCTTTTCAAATTTTTACACAAATCGGGTGCAAGGCAAAGGACAGGCAAAAAGGGCACCGTGGGGTTACAAAATCATAAGTTCTCCCAGGCAGCTTTGGCGGCCTGGCCTGGTGATGGTCTCAGACCTCACCAGTTCTTGTTTTGTTTTCACTGCTTCAGGAAATATATCCCCTAACTTACTTGTCAAAGCAAAGTAGATCCCATCGGATAGGGCAAAGCTAGTAAATAGTTCACAAATTCATCTTACCTACTAACTCACATGAGAGTTTCTAAATTGCAATAGTCCTTTTTGGAAAGGCAAACAAAAGGAAAAGCAGAGGGGAAAAAAAGAATAAAATGAGAGAAGAAAGAGGAAAAAAGAAGAACGAAAGATCAAAAGAATCAATTTCCATTATGGTTTTCCCCTTGCAATTTAACTTTGCCCAAAGCCAAGAAAGAAATGTCTATTTCTTGTCTCAGATCTATTGAGATGATAGTGTTTATTTCTTTGAATGCCAACTCTCATATTTTTATATTACTTTTTATCAATGATCCAGTGAAGGCAGCTTCCTAGACTTGTTTCTGTCCTTATTTCTCTCTCTTTTTTAATAACTCAGAAATCCAATGCTCTCTGCCCAAATCCATTGGTTTTTATTTTAAAAATGAAACATTTCTTGGATAAAACTTGAAATGGCATAACTTGCTCAGCTTAAGTTGACTTCATTCTTATACCTTGCAAGCAGTGGCAGAAATCTCAAAGTTTGGTTTGGATGCTTTTATAAAAAAAATTTTGGAAAACCTCCCTAAAAAAGATTATGGCTTTAAAAGAACATATTCACAATAATTCTTTGACCATCTTTTAAAGGTTGAAAATTCAAGTTCTAGCTTGAAGAGCAAATCATGATTTGAATGGATGAGATTTCGGGTTCTTTAGGCTAAACATGCTCAGAATTGAGAGGCAGCAAGACAGGTTCTGGGGCAAGTTACGCAACTGTAGAGTCAAAGGTTAACAAGAGGAGAAAATTATTCACCAGGTCTGTACGTAAATAGGCATTTTGAGCATTTCCACTGAGTAAGGACCCAGTACTCTTGCTCCTTCCTCTGTTAAGACATCTGGATGCCGCAAATTGACAATGAGTAACACTGCTTCCCTCATGTAATTAAAAACCATCAGATTTATGTAGGTGTAACATTCATACAGAAAAGTGCAGAAATCTTAAGTGCACAGATTGATGAATCATGACGAAGTGAACTTCCCTTGTAACGAGTGCCCAAGTCAAGAAATAGCTATGTGTCTTTTTGCATTAATAATTTTGTGTGTGAGCTAACAAGTTGCCAATTTATATTTCATTTATTTATTTATTTGTGTGCTTATTTCTTTTTACAGAGAGAGTCTGACTCTCTTGCCCAGGCTGTCTTCGCGCTCCTAGGCTCAAGCAATCCTCTCAGTTCAGCTTCCCAGGTAGCTAGGACTATGGGTGCAGGCCACCGAACCCTGCTAGGTTGCCAATTTAAACATAATGTAAAGCATGCATGATGGGTTGAGATGCTCCTGACCAAGGCCAGTGTGCAAGAAAGCACAAGATCCCTGGGGGAAGAGAAGAAACTGCCTGATGTTCCCAGCAGGGTGTCAAGGTAGGCCTTCTATGAGAGGCTAATGATACCCCTCATTCCAGTGCCCCAGGGACAATTCATCCCACTCTCTCCACTCCAGTTACCTGGCAGGATTTTGAAGTACCCAACACCTTGGGCTCAGTTATTTTGCCGTGAAGTCCCATGACTAAACTTAACACAGACACACACTAGCTCTTTCCACCAGCTATAAACCAGGCTTTCAGCATCACAAACATTAGCATAATCCAACTTTCATACTGACTACAAGTTGGAGAGATGGCATATATAAAGGCAGCTTGCAGTTGTATAAGCCGTCTGCTCCTTAGTTGACACTAATTAAAATCTTGATAAGCAATATTGTTTGCAAATCTGGTTTAAAAAAACTATAAAATATTAAATTTAAGTCAAAAACCAAACACACCACAGCATATCACATAATTATTTTAAAATTTAAAATATTTGCATTTCTCTGATGGCCAGTGATGATGAGCATTTTTTCATGTGTCTGTTGGCTGTATGATTGTCTTCTTTTGAGAAATGTCTGTTCATATCCTTTGCCCACTTTTTGACGGGGTTGTTTGTTTTTTTCTTGTAAATTTGTTTGAGTTCTTTGTAGGTTCTGGATATTAGCCCTTTGTCAGATGAGTAGATTGCAAAAATTTTCTCCCATTCTGTAGGTTGCCTGTTCACTCTGATGGTAGTTTCTTTTGCTGTGCAGAAGCTCTTCAGTTTAATGAGATCCCATTTGTCAATTTTGGCTTTTGCTGCTGTTGCTTTTGGTGTTTTAGACATGAAGTCTTTGCCCATGCCTATGTCCTGAATGGTACTACCTAGGTTTTCCTCTAGGGTTTTTATGGTATTAGGTCTAACATTTAAGTCTCTAATCCATCTTGAATTAATTTTCGTATAAGGAGTAAGGAAAGGATCCAGTTTCAGCTTTCTACTTATGGCTAGCCAATTTTCCCAGCACCATTTATTAAATAGGGAATCCTTTCCCCATTTCTTGTTTCTCTCAGGTTTGTCAAAGATCAGATGGCTGTAGATGTGTGGTATTATTTCTGAGGACTCTGTTCTGTTCCATTGGTCTATATCTCTGTTTTGGTACCAGTACCATGCTGTTTTGGTTACTGTAGCCTTGTAGTATAGTTTGAAGTCAGGTAGCGTGATGCCTCCAGCTTTGTTCTTTTGACTTAGGATTGTCTTGGAGATGCAGGCTCTTTTTTGGTTCCATATGAACTTTAAATCAGTTTTTTCCAATTCTGTGAAGAAACTCATTGGTAGCTTGATGGGGATGGCATTGAATCTATAAATAACCTTGGGCAGTATGGCCATTTTCACGATATTGATTCTTCCTATCCATGAGCATGGTATGTTCTTCCATTTGTTTGTGTCCTCTTTTATTTCACTGAGCAGTGGTTTGTAGTTCTCCTTGAAGAGGTCCTTTACATCCCTTGTAAGTTGGATTCCTAGGTATTTTATTCTCTTTGAAGCAATTGTGAATGGAAGTTCATTCCTGATTTGGCTCTCTGTTTGTCTGTTACTGGTGTATAAGAATGCTTGTGATTTTTGCACATTAATTTTGTATCCTGAGACTTTGCTGAAGTTGCTTATCAGCTTAAGGAGATTTTGGGCTGAGACAATGGGGTTTTCTAAATATACAATCATGTCATCTGCAAACAGGGACAATTTGACTTCTTCTTTTCCTAACTGAATACCCTTGATTTCTTTCTCTTGCCTGATTGCCCTAGCCAGAACTTCCAACACTATGTTGAATAGGAGTGGTGAGAGAGGGCATCCCTGTCTTGTGCCAGTTTTCAAAGGGAATTTTTCCAGTTTTTGCCCATTCAGTATGATATTGGCTGTGGGTTTATCATAAATAGCTCTTATTATTTTGAGGTACGTTCCATCAATACCGAATTTATTGAGTGTTTTTAGCATGAAACCACAATGAGATACCATCTCACACCAGTTAGAATGGCAATCATTAAAAAATCAGGAAACAACAGGTGCTGGAGAGGATGTGGAGAAATAGGAACACTTTTACACTGTTGGTGGGATTGTAAACTAGTTCAACCATTATGAAAAACAGTATGGCGATTCCTCAAGGATCTAGAACTAGATGTACCATATGACCCAGCCATCCCATTACTGGGTATATACCCAAAGGATTATCAATCATGCTGCTATAAAGACACATGCACACGTATGTTTATTGCGGCACTATTCACAATAGCAAAGACCTGGAATCAACCCAAATGTCCATCAGTGACAGACTGGATTAAGAAAATGTGGCACATATACACCATGGAATACTATGCAGCCATAAAAAAGGATGAGTTTGTGTCCTTTGTAGGGACATGGATGCAGCTGGAAACCATCATTCTTAGCAAACTATCACAAGAACAGAAAACCAAACACCGCATGTTCTCACTCATAGGTGGGAACTGAACAATGAGATCACTTGGACTCGGGAAGGGGAACGTCACACACCGGGGCCTATCATGGGGAGCGGGGAGCGGGGAGGGATTGCATTGGGAGTTATACCTGATGTAAATGACGAGTTGATGGGTGCTGATGAGTTGATGGCTGCAGCACACCAACATGGCACAAGTATACATATGTAACAAACCTGCACGTTATGCATATGTACCCTAGAACTTAAAGTATAATAATAATAAAAAATAAATTTTAAAAATTAAAAAAAATAAAATAAAATTTAAAATATTGATTTAAATGTCAAAAAGCCGCCCCAGTTAGATTTACAGAAGTTTTTGATCGCTGCTTGATGAGTATCCTGGGTTTTTTAGAAATTACGCGAAGTACAGGAAACATTTTACGTTTTTTACAATATCTCTAAGGAACCACCTTAACAGCTCTCCAAAGGGAAACGGAAAGAAGTGATCCACAAAATAAGGGAAATTATAACACAAATTTAAAGTGCCCAGAAATGCCATGGATAAATAAGAAGATATCCTAGTTTTTGTGTGAAAATACGATTTCACAGGAGAGATCTCTACAGAGAAGTTAACCTTCTTGTCTAAAGAATTACACTATTTTTTCAAATATTCATAAGAAAGAATACAGGACCCAAGGCCGGGTGCGGTGGCTCACGCTTGTAATCCCAGCACTTTGGGAGACTGAGGCGGGAGGATCACAAGGTCAGGAGGTCAAGACCAGCCTGGCCAGCATGGTGAAACCCCATCTCTACTAAAAAAAAAAAAAAAAATTAGCCGGGTATGGTGGTGCATGCCTGTAGTCTCAGTTACTTGGGAGGCTGAGGCAGGAGAATCACTTGCACCCGAGAGGCGGAGGTTACAGCGAGTCGAGATCGTGCCACTGCACTCCAGCCGGGGCAACAGAGCGAGACTCCGTCTCAAAGAAAAAAAGAAAGAAAGAATACAGGATCCCATAAATAGCTATTGATTTCCTATGAAAGAAAAGAGAAGAGTCAGTGATAAGACACGATCAAGAGACTCTGCTGGGGCCCTGTTTGTATGACTTCGTCTGCGTAGGTTTCGGATGGAGGCTGGGTTGCCCGTGTAGCAGTCCCCCACAGGCCTGAGCAAAAAGCAACTGAGCTGTGGGAGAGTCCCATGAAATCTGAATGTTGTGTGCCCTTAACCTGAACTCGCTCCTCCTGTGTAGCGGATTACAGCCAGAGCCAGGATGCCCCGTGTCAAGTCTCTCCCACGCCACTGACCTCTGTGTGGTCTTGGGCAAGTGGCTGAACCTCTCTTAGCTTTAGTTCTCTCTCTGTGCAACAGGTATATTGAAAGTCCCCCACTTCCTAGTGTTGCAGTGAGGATTAAATGAGATGACATATGTCTACAAGAGCAGCTGGCACTTAGTAAGCGCTCAGTAAAAAAAGAGTTTTCATTGTTATTTTGGTTAGCAACAATTGCCGATGCTGCAAAATAAAGTTCAAACCCTGTCCTTCCTCACAAGAACTACTGAGCTTGGGAAAGAATGGAATGCATTTAAAGATGACAAACACCAGCCTGGGGCAAAGAATATGAGATGAAGCAGTGGAAAGTCTGAGTATGATCAGGGTCTTATGTCACAAGGTTGCTGGGGCTCCGTCCAAGGCAGGAACAAAGAAAGCAGGCCTGGACATAGGACCCATCCATGCCATGGCTGACCATTGGCCTGGCTGTCTCCGAGCATAGCCCTCTGTGCACCCATTGAACCAATATGCCATCCCAAGTTCTCACACTCTGTGACCTGCAGTTGGATATGGGAAGGATGGGAGGCCCCATCAGGGAACCCCATTGCGAATATAAGGATTCACTGAGTCAGAAGACAGAAGACAGGACGCAAGGGAGCTGTGGCCTGACACTGTCCCCACCCTGAGCCATGCAGATTATTGTTGTCATCGGGGAAGACAGCAGGCTTCTCGCTATGAGTGGCTCTGAAATCCAGTTCAAAAGCAAATCCTGAGAAGTAGCCAATTTACCCCAAACCTGCTATTCTCCATTCATCCCCTATCTTGACATGAGAGAGATGAGAGTAGGTAAAGGAGTAAAAGCCTGAACTTACAAGCATGTTAGGGCATATGGAGAAATGTACTGAAGTATAAGGCATATTGAGGGAAATAGAATAGAAAGGGTATGCTAGGACAGATTGTCAAGGGCCTTGACTGCCACATTATAACAGTTAGATTTCCTATGGCAGGTCACAGAGAAGTCGTTAAAGTATCAACACCATCTGTCCACTCTCCAAAGTCAAAACAAGGGTACGTTTTCCCCTCTTCCATCATTGGGTGCCTACTCTAGTATAAGACAGCAGTAACGAGTTGTATAACTTAGCAGGTTTGAGCCACCACAGGAGAAGGTGCTGGAAGCTACATCAGCCACCACAAAATAAGTCAGAATCCAAAGAAAAACACCACTGCCCAGTCAGTGCAGGACCAGTGGAAACACCACTATCAGAAGGTGTGGGTGACAGGATGCTCTGAGGGAGAGGCCATGTGCCAGGGGAGCGATGGCACTGAGCAGAGCCAGGGCCACCAGGGGCCCCCAGTCAGGGCCCTCCATGCAAAGGAGGTGTGGGTATCAGCCCTGATTGCCTGAGATTTCTCTATAAGACATCACCTCCATGTGAAACATAAATGATTTCAGCCTAGAGGCCTCATATGAAAAGGTTATTTATCTTTCAACATAATTCTCACCCAGACAAGAGAATAACCTTTCGTTAATAAGGAACTTACTGTCTTAAAAGAACAAATATATTGGGGTGTGCGATGATTCAACTCTGGAAACATAAAAAGATAATCTGACCTTCAAATTCCCCACTGAGACTGTGGCTCAAGAACAGAGGATTACAATAAAAAGGAAAAAGAAACTATGGTTGCAGAAGGTAGTTACCCAGCTCTCTAAGCTTACGTGTCGCTTTAACAGCACAATCATTTAGAGAATCCTTCCCGCTTCTTCGGGAAGGCATTTGTACAAAGCTCCAGGAGCTCCAGCAATAAAACAAGCTAAGAAAAATATTGAGCATTAGGTGTGTATCTGCTGGACTAGATATAAATAATAAAGCAAAGGCATATTGATTATTCTCAAAACCTGACATAAATACAATTAGCTGTGTCCACCTCTGGCTTTTTTTTTTCTGTTTCTGCCAGACACGTTTTACTGTTGTGCTTGCTAGTGAAATGTTATTAAGTTGGGCTCCTCTTGGCAATAAGAAATAATGAAGATGACAAACTTTCCCATTTCAGGACTTCTATGTCAAGTTTTTTGTTGTTGTTGTCTTTTTTAATGAATGCTTGATTTTAAAAGGAAAATCTTTGTCCTCTGCTGCGCATGGCTGAGTGCACAAGTGCTCATTAAGAGCACACAATGCACACTCTCTCCTCCTAGACCATCAAAGTACCCGCACTTGTAAACAGCAAAGAAGGATGGCAGTCAAATAAAGAACTCTTTTATTTCACAAAAGAATGCTGCAGCTTTGAACCCAACAGATGAGATGGCTTGCATTGCAGCAGTCACATGCATATCCCAACATTTATTTTAAAAGCAGAGTTCTGGGAGCAATCTAAACGCATCTTTTCAGCAGAGCTCTGCTGGGGGGCACCAAAATGCAAGCGAAAGCTTTATCCCATCTGAATTCCTTGAGCTAATTACTACAGGGCCATTCATCCCTCTCCTACTGTCATTTCCATAACAAGGTAGGAAGGCTTACCAGAAAAATTAAGACTTGGCTATCAAAAACAAAAGCTTATTTTTATTAAGATGTGCAGACTGCTTTCCAAGATAACTTTTATGTTACGCAGAGGGAAGTCGAAAAGATAGATGTGAGCTGAATTTAGTGAGAAAAGATTCACAAGATCAAGAAAGAAAGACAAATACCTGGAAATGGTCTGTGTTGTGTATAACTGCCACAGAGTGGGGGAGGAGGGTTTCCTGTGAGCAGTGCTGCAGTCCCAGCTTTCGAGGGCTCGGGAGGAAGGGGCATGGACTCTGCTCCTGGAACAGGGTCAGCTCCCTGGCACCATCCCCACATCCTAACCTGGCCTGACCACACCCACAAGCCACACAAGGGTGCTGCAGCCAGCACCTCCTTTTGCAAGGAAACAGGTTGTGCGGGAGAGTTTCTGCCAATCTTTCCTGCCGCTGTCTCCACGGGTTTAAATCCCCTTTCTCTGTCTCCTTACCGCTTCTGCACACATCCAAAAATATTTAATTAATGTTAGGTTAAAAAAATTTTAAGCAAATGAGAACAAGATGGGAGGATGGCCCTCATGTACAAAGGAATACATTCTTTAAATAAATAAATTTTAAAAAGTCTGTAACACTCTAGAATAAATGTATATTTAGAGAGCTGACCTCATGTATTCCCAAAAAGGACATACTCCCAAAAAATATACTCCTCACATGCTTCAAAAAAAAAAAATCTGGGGAGATTTTAATGGCTCCTTATTGCATATAGCAGTAGTTTTTAATTTCCTTTTTAAATCATTTAACTCATTTGAATCATTTGCTCAACAAATATTGATATTTTGTGCCAGGTTCCATTCTAAGTTTTGGGGATGGGGAGAATGCTGGAAGGGAGGGGAAGCAGCGGGGCATAGTGCAGAGGAAAGGAAAAGGTAGAGGGCCAGGCCTTGAGGGACTCTGGCTAAGAGGGTGTGGGCTTTTATTGTGAGAGCTGAAACACCACAGAGCGGTCTTGAACGTGCCACTCTGTTGAGGATGGATCACAGGCTAAGGATGGAGCCTGGGATATGGGTTGTAGATATGGAATATTTCAGGAAAGCCTAGTGCAATCCACACAGGATCGGCAGTGCCTTACTGTCTACCCAGCAGAGGAGAGCAGAAAGCTGACGAGTTCACCTGTTACCTCCTCAGAAAATTTCTGTCAGAGAATTCCCAAGGGGTATAAGAGCACATTCTGAAAACACTGACCAAAAGGATGCCCCCAGGTTCACAGGTCTAACTATACAAACCAAAATGCAGTGAGTCTGTCTTCAGGATTATCCTAAGTTTCTGTCTTGAATGATTTTTTTCTTGCAATAAAGCTATATTCCATATGCAAAAATAAATATATGCATGTTTAGAGTTACGTATATAGTTTTGTTATTGAATAAAAATTATTTGAAGTATGAAAAAAATCTATCTCCATATTCAAGGCTCACCATTTGGCTTCAACCCCCATGTCCATTTTTTCTCACACCTACGCCTATCTAACTATTGACGCTCTATCCACTTATGGGTAGTGAACGCTCAGGGGCCCTGCCACAACCTCCTCACTCTTGTGTCCCATCCGAGACACAGTTCATTTCCCACACTGGTGCCTCTGCACTTTCCTGAACCTTCACATTGACCTCTAGCTCCACTGGCTTCATGCCTTGATTGATTCCTCCTATTATAACAGACATGGTAGTCCAGACCACTCAGTTCAATCATCACATCTACTTGTATTTGATCATCAGACATCAGTTTGGCTATATTTAACCTCCAAGTCTGTTTTCTCAACTAAGTTTTAAGTTAGACAAGAGCATGTCATACACTTCTTTGCAATTCCCATGGAGTTTGCTTGTAATGCATCTTCAATAAAAAATATCATGACTGTTACAAAATTCTGAAAGCCAGAGGGATGGTGAAAATCATCTAATTAGTGCTTCTTAACCTCTAGTGAGCAACCCTCCTAGCTTAAATCAGGAAGAATTAGAAACCCTGAACAGACGAATAACAAGCAGCAAGATTGAAATGGTAAAAAACAAAAACAAAAACAAAAACTACCAGCAACACAACAACAAAAAAGCCCAGGACCAGACAGATCCACAGCTGGATTCTGTCAGACATTCAAAGAAGAATCGGTATCAATCCTACTGAAACTATCCCACAAAATAGAGAAAGAGTGAATCCTCTCTAAATCATTCTTTGAAGCTGGTATCACCCTAATACCACAACTAGGAAAGGACATAACAAAAAAGGAAAACTACAGGCCAATATCCCTGATGAACATAGATGCAAAAATCCCTAACAAAATACTAGCTAATAGAATCCAACAACATATCAAAAAGGTAATCCACCATGATCAAATGGGTTTTATACCAGGGATGCAGGTATGGTTTACCATATGCAAGTCAATACATGTGATACACCACATAAACAGAATTAAAAACAAAAATCATAGATCATCTCAATAGATGCAGAAAAAGCATTTATAAAAAGAAAATTACACCATCCCTTTATGATTGAAACCCTTAGCAAAATCATCATACAAGGGACATACCTCAATGTAAAAAAAGCCATCTATGACAAACCCACAGCCAACATAATACTGAATGGGGAAAAGTTGAAAGGATTGCCTCTGAGAACTGGACCAAGACAACAATGCCCAATCTCACCACTTCTATTCAACATAGTACTGGGAGTTCTAGCCAGAGCAATCAGATAAGATAAATAAATAAAGGACATCCAAATTGGTAAAGAGGAAGTCAAACTGTCACTGTTTGCTGATGATATGATTGTATACCTGGAAAACCCTAAAGATTCCTTCAGAAAGCACCTAGAACTGATAAATTAATTCAGTCAAGTTTCAGAATACAAAATTATATTACACAAATCAGTAGCTCTGCTATATATCAGCTGCAGCCAAGCTGGGAATCAAATCAAGAACTCAACCCCTTTTACAATAGCTGCAAAAAAATAAATTACTTAGGAATATACCTAACCAAGAAGGTGAAAGTCCTCTACAAGGAAAACTACAAAATACTGCTGAAATAAATCATAGATGATACAAATAAATGAAAACACAACCCATGCTCATGAATAGGTAGAATCAATATTGTGAAAATGACCACACTGCCAAAAGCAGTCTACAATTTGCAACTGATGCAATTTCCATCAAGATATCACCATCAATCTTCATAGAACTAGAAAAGACAATCTAAAATTCATATGGAACAAAAAAGGAAACTGTATAGCCCAAGCAAAAAGAGCAAATCTGGTGGCATCACATTACCTGACTTCCAACTATACTATAAGGTCATACTCACCAAAACAGCATGGTATTGATATAAAAATAGGCACATAGACCAATGGAGCAGAATAGAGTATCCAGAAATAAACCTAAATACACACAGCCAACTGATCTTCAACAAAGAAAACAAAAACTTTAAGTGGGAAAAGGACACCCTATTCAACAAACTGTGCTGGAATAATTGGCAAGCCACATATAGGAGAATGAAACTGGATCCTCATCTCACAGCTTATACAAAAACCAACTCAAGATGGGTCAAGGACATAAATCTAACACCCCAAACTATAAAAATTCTAGAAAATAACATCAGAAAAATCCTTCTAGACACTGGCTTAGGAAAAGACTTCATGACCAAGAACACAAAAGCAAATGCAACAAAAACAAAGATAAATAGGTGGGACTTAATTAAATTGAAGAGCTTCTGTACAGCAAGAGGAACAGTCAGCAGAGTAAACAGACAACCCACAGAGTGGGAGAAAATCTTCACAATCTATACATCTGACAAAAGACTAATACCCAGAATCTACAAGGAACTCAAATCAATTAGCAAGAAAAAAACAAACAATCCCAACAAAAAAGTGGGCTAAGAATGTGAATAGACAGTTCTCAAAAGAAGATATACAAATGACCAACGAACATATGAAAAAATGCTCAACATTACTAATGATCAGGGAAATGAAATCAAAATCACAGTGCCATACCACCTTTCTCCTGCAAGAATGGCCATAATAAAAAACTAAATAAATAATAGACGTTGGCATGGATGCAGTAAAAAGGGAATGCTTCAACACTGCTGGTAGGAATGTAAACTAGTACAACCACTATGGAAAACAGAGTGGAGACTTTTTAAAGAACTAAACGTAGAACTACTGTTTGAACCAGCAATCTCACTACTGGGTATCTACCTGAAGGAAAAGAGGTCATTATATGAAAAAGATACTTGCACATACATGTTTATAGCCACACAATTTGCAATTGCAAAAATCTGAAACCAGCCCAAATGCCCATCAATCAATGAGTATAGAAATTGTAATACATACATGTGTATATACACTTATATATGTATGTATATGTATCTATACAAGTATACGTATATACATATATAGATGTATATATACATGTATATACATATATATGTATATACGCATATGCATGTATCTATGTATACACACATACATGCAGGGAGGTAGGGGACAAACCACCACTAAAGAATTTACTCATGTAACAAAATACCACCTGTTCCTGCAAAACCTACAGAAACAAAAAAAAAATTTAATTTTAATTCAATAACTAGATAATAATGAGAATAATATATTACATACATGACAGTAAAAGATTTAGATTATGTAGTTTCAAAATAAAATGTAACCTGTGAGTATGTTTGTTTGTGTATTGTGAATTAAATAAATTATGCTTTCTGGGAATAATAAAAATAGTATGTATAAAAAACAAATAAGAGGAGATATATGTGTATATATACATATGTGTGTGTGTATATATGTATGTGTACACACACATATACATGTATATATACACATATGTGTATGTATATATATGTGTGTGTGTGTGTATATACATAATATACACAATAGAATACTACTCAGCCATAAAAAGGAACCAATTAATGGCATTCACAGCAAAAATAAAAAGGGAATACTACTCAATCATAAAAATATAACGCCTTTTGCGCAACTTGGATGGAGCTTGAGGACATTATTCTAAGTGAAGTAACTCAGGAACAGAAAACCAAACATCGTATCTTCTCACTCATAAGTGAGAGCTAAGCTATGAGAATACAAAGTTATAAGAATAATACAATGGACTTTGGGGACTTGGAGGAAAGAGTGGTGGGGGGTAAGGGACAAAAGACTACAAACTGGGTTCAGTGTTTACTGCTCGGGTGATAAGTGCACCAAAATCTCACAAACCACCACTAAAGAATTTACTCATGTAACCAAATACCACCTGTTTCCCCAAAACCTACAGAAATAAAATTTTTTTTTAATTTTAATTCAATAACTAGATAATAATGAGAATAATGTATTACATATATGACAGTAAAAGATTTAGATTATGTAGTTTCAAAATAAAATGTAACCTGTGAGTATGTTTGTTTGTGTATTGTGAATTAAATAAATTATGCTTTCTCGGAATAATAAAAATAGTATGTATAAAAAACAAATAAGAGGAGATATATGTTTATATATACACATATATATGTGTGTATATGTATATGTACATATACATGTATATACACACATGTGTATATATGTATATGTACATATACATGTATATATACTCATATGTGTGTATATGTATGTGTACATATACATGTATATACATATGTGTATGTGTACATGTATAAACATATATACATGTATAGGTGTGTGTGTGTGTATATATATAATATACACAAAGGAATACTACTCAGCCATAAAAAGGAACCAATTAATGGCATTCACAGCAAAAATAAAAAGGAAATACTTCTCAACCATAAAAGTATAACGCCTTTTGCAGCAACTTGGATGGAGCTTTAGGCCATTATTCTAAGTGAAGTAACTCAGGAAGAGAAAATCAAACATCGTATCTTCTCACTCATAAGTGAGAACTAAGCTACGAGAAAGAAAGTTATAAGAATAATACAATGGACTTTGGGGACTCGGAGGAAAGAGTGGCAGGGGGATAAGGGACAAAAGACTACAAATTGGGTTCAGTGTTTACTGCTCGGGTGATAAATGCACGAAAATCTCACAAAACACCACTAAATAATTTACTCATGTAACCAAATACCACCTGTTTCCCCAAAACCTACAGAAATAAAATTTTTTTTAAATTTTAATTCAATAACTAGATAATAATGAGAATAATGTATTACATACATGACAGTAAAAGATTTAGATTATGTAGTTTCAAAATAAAATGTAACCTGTGAGTATGTTTGTTTGTGTATTGTGAATTAAATAAATTATGCTTTCTGGGAATAATAAAAATAGTATGATTAAAAAAACAAATAAGAGGAGAGAGACTACTCAGTAGATGGTAATGAAAAATATGGAAAAAAAGAATGCTCTAACTCAATTGAACAACTACCCCACCCAATACAATGTGAATCCTAGGGAGAGTAAACACATAAAAATGAAATGTAAAATTAATAGAACAAAATGTAGGAGAATATCACTGTGTGTTAGCAAAGTTTTTAAAACCCAAATATAATAATGCAAAAAAAAAAGTGCTTCAAAACAAATAAATTTTAAGGCAAAATTTCTCCTCTTTTATAATGGGTAGACAACAGATAGCATCTTAAGTTGACTGGTCAAGAATCAGGAACACCAAGGTATTATTTTGAAATATAAAAATTATCACAAAACAGTTTTAAACAATCACAAAATTAGTAAACTTTGATTACTGTGGAGCATGGAAGTTCAATTCTGGTGATACCTAGGAAGTGTTTCTTTTCATTTGATAACTTTGAATATCCTTTGAATATTGTTACAGTGTACACCAATCACTTCTAAAAGGCTTTCCTCCTCCCTCCTTGCGCATAGAAACTTTATCGAGCAGGAGAGAAGGTCATTATGAGTGGAATCTAAAATCAGATCTAGAATCAGAGAGCTTTACTTGTTTCAATCACCTAGAAAAAAAGTGCTCTAAGAAAATGTTTTCCTTTTATGTAAAATAGAAAGTTGAATATTCTGTTTATTGATCAAGACTAATCCATGTTGGGAAGTGTCTAAGTTAATGAGATCGTTTAAGGAAAATTTATTTTTGGTCAAGCTTTTTTAGAAAGACCATCACCAAAAATGCTCCAGCCATCCCGTCCCCTTTCCAGACATCAATAAGTACCAAGCAGAAAGAGGGAAGGTGGGAAAAGGAGTAATTCTTTTATTTGAATTGTTTCCTTTTATAGGGCTGTGCAGAAAGTCCCATGTAATACTTGTATTTCCATCTCCCTGCCCACCACTTTCTTATATTTCTATTTAAAATCTTCCTCCTGGTCAGACAAGTTTCATGTATTCCCAGTATCATCTTGAAATTTTATTGTCTTTAAGAAAGGTGTAAATGTGTAAACCGAAAGGGTGTGAGTATTGATTTGAGTTATTAAGTCTCTATACAATTTCTCAGTTACAGAATATTCTTCAAAATCCAAATCCTTACGTTGAGAATTAGACCTAAATAAGTTTATGCCTGCAGACTAAGCATCTACTTACCATGTATAAATTATTTCATTTAATATTTCAATTGATTTATGGAAAAAGAAAGCCCATGGAAATTAATACTTAATGACTATACCTGTGGACCCAAGTCTTCAGGAACCCACTCATTCTCTTTTTAAGGAATATTTTGTTATGAACACTTTACAGAGACTACTATATGGCTTTAGAATTCATGTAATGCCCTAAAAGACAGCATTAGTGGATTTCAGGTTGCATAACACAGTAGCCCTATCCAGCGCCAACTAAACTTAGCATTATAAAAGAATATCAAACAGGGAGCATAAGAGCTTACAAGAAAAAGCTTTATGAAAGTAGCCAGATGTGATCACCAATGCCCAACATGCAATGTATGTCTTGATCTTGACAGATGAGCACTGACACACATGCAAATCACATCAGCACAGGTAACTCCCTCCTCTGGGAGTTGTCAGCTTAAATACACTGCTAGTTTTGTAGCACTTGGATAGGTCAGTATCCTGTTTTTATTGTTTAATGCAGCTAACTGTAATTACATGTGACAAAATAAACAATCTGGACAACCAGGAATGGCATGCTTAGGGACGTTCTCAGATGAAATCAACAACAAGACTCCCACTTATCTCCAGTGGATATATTCCATCATTTGATATTTCAAAAATGTTGGCTAAGGATCAAATTGTTCTTCAGCATCCTGGAGCTAGAGGAGGGATTACAGCGCAGCTCTTCAATTCCTTCACAACAAATAACTGGTATTTCAAAATATACATACTTCCGGACAACTGCACCAGTAAATATAAAATACTATAGTCAGACTCTGTCCCTAAATAAGATGTTTATGTTATATACACGTTTGCAATACTTTTACCACAAGAAGTACTACTGTTAAGTGGGTATAATCTTTCTACAATAGTGAACAACAAAGTAAAGTTCCATTAATGTACATGATAGATATATTCCAAGTAAATTATTTTTAGTGGAACATTAGAGATTGATGTTCATTGGATATGTTTTATGTCTACTCTCCCCACCTCTGCCCCATATACTACATGCCTATGGTACTACTTTGGTCATCACAAAAATTTAAATTTTCCCCGGAAATTTAAAAACTACCATCTAGAACTGGGAGAAAGATTAGATAATGATAAGCTAGTTGAGGACCACTTGCCAAAAGTAGCCTATTTACGGCTTTTACAAAGTGGATTTAATTATCATTTCAATTAGTTTTGGGAAGAAACAAACTATAATTTATTAAAAACCTTTTCATGAATTAAAAAAATTTCAATAAAAAGCCTTTAAAGTTTAGAAAACCAAGAACTACAAAACAAAACAAAAACACAAGGAGTAGTGCTCCACTAATGCATTGTCTAGCCCCTATTACCAATCTCCATTGACAATCACTTTTTAAAAAAATGTTTGACACATACTTGTACACATTCATGAGTACATACTGATGGTCCAATACATGTATACAAATCAGCTAAGGCTAATTGGCATGTCCATCAACTCAAGAATTTATCACTTCTTCGTGTTAGGATCGTTCAATATCCTCTTTCTAGCTATTTGAAATTTAACCTCTGTATTTAGTTACTTATTCTGGTCACTGCATCCATATTTTGAAGTGTTAAGTTTATCATGTTCTTTTACATTTATTAATTTTAAATATTTTTATTGAGTTCATAACATGATAAATATTTATTTAGACCTTCACCATACCCTTCTTTAACTTTTCAAATAGTTAACCACTATTTTTAGTTAAATTAATAAAAGTTATCAAGCAATTTTAGTTAAGTTAATAAACAACATTCCATCACATATTACTATATAAATACTGTTCACTATAGAACCTAGTCAGATACAGCTTTTTGTTTTCCCTTGAATTAATAATTGCCTCTTTTTCATTTGTATGTTTCTATTAATCCACTTACTTTTTCTGGATGTTCTATCATCTACTATCTCATCTAATCTATAAAAACTAAATTATCCAGGGGTCCTCTTGTGGTCCTCTCTCCTGTTAGAGGCTGGACTAGCTGCTGTCTAGATCTGTTGCAGTTCAGTGAATTCTCTCCAGTCCTTTTTATTTAAAGAAAAATTTCTAGGATTCTTTGTCTTCTACTTTCACAATTATTATTTTTTATTTTTACAATTATTATTAAACATTTGTTTAGCTAAAAAAAATCCTATAGCTAAGGAAGGATACAGAAGGGTAAAATTTGAGGCTTTGCATATCTAAAAACATTATTAATCTGCTGTTTCAGTTAATTGACAGTTAAGCTAGGTAGCAAATTCTGCTGAAAATGTTTTTTATTTTCCCAACATTTGAAGTTATTCTTCAATCTAATGCTGTTTGGGGTATTCTTATTCCTTTTTTAATTGTCAAAGTTCTTTTCAGAATCTTTTCTATTTCTGGTAATTTAAAATATTATCATGATTAGGCATATTGTTCTTTTTTCCCCTAGTGATTCCATTAAATTGATTAACAACTAATCCTTCATAATCATAAGAAAAAATTCTATTTAACAAAACCTTCTAAGGCTATGCATTTTTCCCTGAGTATAACTAGATTTTTTGACTGTTCAGTTATTATTTCTTATTTTATTTTTTATTTTACTTTAAATTCTGGGATGCATGTGCTGAAAGTGCAGGTTTGTTACATAGGTACACATGTGCCATGGTGGTTTGCTGCATCTATCAACTCATCACTTAGGTTTTAAGCCTCACATGCATTTATGCTAATGCTCCCCCTCCCATTGCCCCCCATCCCCCTACAGGACCTGGTGTGTGATGTTTCCCTCCCTGTGTCCACATGTTCTCATTGTTCAACTCCCACTTATGAGTGAGAACATGCAGTGTTTGGTTTTCTGTTCCTGTGTTAGTTTGCTAAGGATGATGGTTTCCTGCTTCATCCATGTCCCTGCAAAGGACATGAACTCATTCTTTGTTATGGCTGCATAGTATTCCATGGTATATATGTGCCACATTTTCTTTATCTAGTCTAACATTCATGGACATTTGGGTAGGTTCCAAGTCTTTGCTATTGTAAACATGTGCATGTTTCTTTATTGTAGAATGACTTATATTCCTTTGGGTATATACCCAATAATGGGATTGCTGAGTCAAATGGTATTTCTAGTTCTAGATCCTTGAGGAATCACCACACTGTCTTCCACAATGGTTGAACTAATTTACACTCCCACCAGTAGTGTAAAAGCATTCCTATTTCTTTGCATCCTTGCCAGCATCTTTTGTTTCCAGACTTTTTAATGATCATCATTCTAACTGGCACGAGATGGCCTCTCACTGTGGTTTTGATCTGTGTTTCTCTAATGACCAGTGATGATGAGCTTCGTTTCATATGTTTGTTGGCTGCATAAATGTCTTCTTTTGAGAAGTGTCTGTTCAGATCCTTTGCACGTTTTTTGATGGGGTTGTTTGATTCTATCTTGTAAATTTGTTTAAGTTCCTTGTAGATTCTGGATGTTAGACCTTTGTCAGATGGATAGATTACAAAAATTTTCTCCCATTCTATAGGTTGCTTGTTCACTCTGATGATAGTTTCTTTTGCTGTGCAGAAGCCCTTTAGTTCAGTTAGATCCCATTTTTCAATATTGGCTTTTGTTGCAATTGCTTTTGGTGTTTTAGTCATAAAGTCTTTGTCTATGCCTATGTCCTGAATGGTATTGCTTAGGTTTTCTTCTAGGGTTTTTAGGGGTTTAGATTTTACATTTAAGTTTTTAATCTATCTTGAGTTAATTTTTGTATAAGGTGTCAGGAAGGGATCCTGTTTCTGTTTTCTGCATATGGCTTGCCAGTCTTCCCAGAACTATTTATTAAACAGGGAATCCTTTCCCCATTGCTTGTTTTTGTCAGGTTTGTTGAAGATTAAAGAGTTGTAGATGTGTGGTGTTATTTCTGAGGCCTCTGTTCCATTCCATTGGTCTATCTATCTGTTTTGGTACCAGTACCATGCTGTTTTGGTTACTGTAGCCTTGTAGTATAATTTGAAGTCAGCGTGATGCATCTAACTTTGTTCTTTTTGCTTAGGATTGTCTTGGCTATACAGAATCTTTTTGGCTCCATATGAGTTTTAAAGTAGTTTTTTTCTAATTCTGTGAAGAAAGTCAATGGTAGCTTCATGGGAATAGCATTGAATCTATAAATTACTTTGGGTAGTATAGCCATTTTCATGATATTGATTCTTCCATGAGCATGGAATGTTTTTTCATTTGTTTGTGTCCTCTCTCATTTCCTTGGGCAGTGGTTTTAGTTCTCCTTGCAAAGGTCCTTCATGTCCCTTGTAAGTTGTATTCCTAGGTATTTTATTTTCTTCATAGCAATTGTGAATGGGAGTTCACTCATGATTTGGCTGTCTGCTTGTCTAGTATTGGTGTGTATGAATGCTTGTGATTTTTGCACATTGATTTTGTATTCTGAGACTTTGCTGAAGTTGCCTATCAGCTTAAGGAGTTTTTGGGATGAGACAATGGGGTTTTCTAAGTATACAATCATGTTGACTGCAAACAGAGACAATTTGACTTCCTCTCTTCCTATTTGAATACCCTTTATTTCTTTCTCCTGCTTGATTGCTCTGGCCAGAACTTCCAATACTACATTGAATAAGAGTGGTGAGAGACGGCATCCTTGTCTTGTGCCAGTTTTCAAAGGGAATGCTTCCAGTTTTATTGGTTATGGGTTTGTCACAAATAGCTTCTATTATTTTGAGATATGTTTCATCAATACCTAGTTTATTGAGAATTTTTAACATGAAAAGGTGTTAAAAACTTTTATCAAGGCCTTTTCTGCTTCTCTTGAGATAAGTTCAACATACACAAATCAATAAACGTAATCCATCACATAAACAGAACCAATGACAAAAACCACATGATTATCTTATTTCTTTTTCTATTCAGAGCTTATTTAGAAAGATGTTTCTAAATTTCCAAGCAGTTAAGTTTTATCGTAATTGTTGTTTTTTGACAGAAGGGTTGTTTTTTCTTTTACTTTGTGTTTTTGTTTTCCTTTTTACTTTCACCGTATATTTATTGTTGATTTTTATTTTTATAATGAGAAAACATGACATGTAAAATCCTATTTTCTGGGAATTCATTAAATCAATATTTTTTAACTTTTTTAACATAATAGTACACTTAGAAATAATATATTAGGAGGGTGGAGCAAGATGGTGCAACAGAAGTCTACACCTTTTGTCCCCCTCACTGAAACATCAAATTTTAACAATTGTCTGCTCACAGGAAAGCACTGTCACAAGAATCAAAAACCAAGTGAGCAATCACAGTTTCTGGTTTTAACTTTTTATCATGTAAAAAGGCATTGAAGAGGGCAGGAGAAAAGGTCTTAAATCACTGATGCCACCCTTCCCACATCCCCTGGTAGTGGCGGTGTGGCATGGAGAGAAAATCTCTGCATTTGGGGGATGGAGAGTGCAGCCACTGGGGGACTTTACATTGAACTCAGTGCTGCTCTGTCACAGCAAGAATAAAGCCAAACTGGGCTGATCTAGTGCCCATGCACAGAGGGAACATTTGCACCAAGCCACAGGTGAATTGCCTATATCAGTTTTCAGAACTTGAGTTTCTCAGGAAACCTAGCCACTACGGGTTTAATTTTTCTGGGGTCCTAGGTAAATTTGAAAGGCAGTCTATGACACAAGGCCTGCAATTCCTAGGCAATTCCTAATGCTAGGCTGGGCCTAGACACAGTGAACTTGGGTGACATGTGACCTAGGGAGATACCAGCAGGCATGGCTAAAAGAAGGCTTAGCTTCTTTTGCACCATTTCTTCTCCACCTCCAGGCAGTGCAAGTTATAGCAATGACAGTGACTCCTTCCTTCTGTTTAAGGGGAGGAGAGCAAAGAGGACTTGGTCTTGCATCTTGGATACAGCTCAGCCACAGTAGGATATGGCACTGGGCAGTCATGAGGCCCCCATTCTAGGCCCTAGCTCCTGGATGACATTTCTAGACATACCCTGGGCCAAACAGGAACCCACTGAATTGAAGGGAAGGATTTAATTCTGGCCGGATTCATCAGTTGCTAACTAAAGAGCCCTTGGGCCCTGAATAATCACTAGCGATACCCAGAGAGTATGCTGTGTGCCTTGTCTCTGAGATGTGGTGGCTTCAAGGGAGACCCAGCACATTTGCACCTGTGGTGGCTATAGTGAAAGACTCCTGTTTGGGAAAAGTAAAGGGGAGTTTGTCTTGCACCCTAGGTACCAACCCATACACAGTTGGGTAGAGCAACAAGCAGCCTTTATGGGTCCCCACTTCAAGGTCTAGACACTCAGACAGCATTTCTGAACCTGCCCTGGGCCAGAGGGGAGCCCACTCTCCTGAAGGGTAAATCACAGACCGGGCAGCATTCACTGCAAGCTGATGGAAGAACCCCTGTGCTTCAGGTGAACATCAGCAGTGGACTTGTAGAATCTCCCACGGACCAGTGGATGTGGTAGCCACACAGAAAGGTTTCCCTGCCTGTAGATACAAGAAGAGCGGGAAGGACTTTATATTGTGGTTTGAGTGCCAGCTTAGCCATAGTAGAATAGAACATCAGGTAAATTGCTAATGTTATTGACACCAATCCCCGGCTTCCCAACAGCATCTTTGGATATTCCTGGGCCCTGGGGAATTCACCATCATGAAGGGAAGGGCTCTTGGCAAGGCCCAATGTTGTGTTGGCTTCAGGTCTGACCCAGCAGAGACCCAGTGGTGATGGGGGAGGGGGGTGCTTACATCACCACACCCCCAGTTCCAGGTGGCTCATCACAGAGAGAGAATCTTTATACTTTCAGGAGAAAATAAAAGAAAAACCACAGCATTATTGCACTTGGGGTCCAAGTCCCTTTGAATACCTGGAAAGCCTTCCAAAGAAGGATGAGCACAAACAATCCAAGACTGTGAAGACTAAAATAGATACCTAACTCTTCAATGCCCAGACACTGACTAACATCTGCAAGCATCAACACCATACAAGAAAACACAACCTTGCCAAATGAACTAAAATAAATCACTAGGAACCAATCGTGGAGAAACAGAGATATATGTATGCCCTTTCCGACAGAGAATTCAGAATTGCTGTATTGAAGAAACTCATAGAAATTCAAGATAACACAGAGAAGAAATTTGGAATTCTATCAGATAAATTTAACAAAGAGATTGAAATAATTGACAAGAATCAAGCAGAAATTTTAGAGTTGAAAATGCAATTGACATATGGGAGAATGCATCAGAATCTCTTTTATTATTGTCATTATTATTTTTAATTATACTTTAAGTTCTAGGGTACATGTGCACAACATGCAGGTTTGTTACATATGTATACATGCGCCAGGTTGGTGTGCTGCACCCATTAACTCATAATTTATATTAGATATTTCTCCTAATGCTTCCCCTCCCTCCTCCCCCAACCCCACTACAGGCCCCGATGTGTGACGTTCCCCATCACGTGTTCAAGTGTTCTCATTGTTCAGTTCCCACCTGTGAGTGAGAACATGCCGTGTTTGGTTTTCTGTCCTTGCAATAGTTTGCTCAGAATGATGGTTTCCAGCTTCATCCATGTCCCTACAAAGGAGATGAACTAATCATTTTCTATGGTTGTATAGTATTCCATGTTGTATATGTGCCACATTTTCCCCTTTAGCACAGAGAAGTTTGTTATCACCAATTGTCTGAAGCCTTCTTCTCTCAACTCATCAAAGTAATTCTCCATCCAGCTTTGTTCCCTTGCTGGCGAGGAGCTGTGTTCCTTTGGAGGAGAAGAGGCGCTCTGATTTTTAGAATTTTCAGCTTTTCTGCTCTGGTTTCTCCCCGTCTTTGTGGTTTTGTCTACCTTTGGTCTTTGATGATGGTGATATACAGACAGGGTTTTGGTGTGGATGTCCTTTCTGTTAGTTTTCCTTCTAACAGTCAGGACCCTCAGCTGCTGGTCTGTTGGAGTTTGCTGGAAGTCCACTCCAGACACTGTTTGCCTGGGTATCACCAGCAGAGGCTGCAGAACAGCAAATATTGCAGAATGGATAATGTTGCTGCCTGATCCTTCCTCTGGAAGCTTCATCTCAGAGGGGCACCTCCCAGTAGGTGTCAGTCAACCCCTACTGGGAGGTGTCTCCCAGTTAGGCTACTCGCGGGACAGGGACCCACTTGAGGAGGCAGTCTGTCCATTCTCAGATCTCAAACTCTGTACTGGGAGAACCACTATTCTCCTCAAAGCTGTCAGACAGGGATGTTTAAGTCTGAAGAAGTTTCTGCTGCCTTTTGTTCAGCTATGCCCTGCCCCCAGAGGTGGAGTCTACAGAGGCAGGCAGGCCTCCTTGAACTGCAGTGGGTTCCACCCAGTTCGAGCTTCCTGGCCCCTTTCTTTTTTTTTTTTTTTTTTTTTTTTTTTTGAGACGGAGTCTCGCTCTGTCGCCCGGGCTGGAGTGCAGTGGCGCGATCTCGGCTCACTGCAAGCTCCGCCTCCTGGGTTCCCGCCATTCTCCTGCCTCAGCCTCCCAAGTAGCTGGGACTACAGGCACCCACCACCTCGCCCGGCTAATTTTTTTTTTTTGTATTTTTTTAGTAGAGACGGGGTTTCACCGTGTTAGCCAGGATGGTCTCGATCTCCTGACCTCGTGATCCACCCGTCTCGGCCTCCCAAAGTGCTGGGATTACAGGCTTGAGCCACCGCGCCTGGCCCCTGGCCCCTTTCTTTACCTACCAAAGCCTCAGCAGTGGCAGACGTCCCCATCCCCCCCGCCTCACCGCTGCCTTGCAGTTCGATCTCAGACTGCTGTGCTGGCCATGAGCGAGGCTCCATGGGTGAGGGATCCTCTGAGCCAGGTGTGGGATAGACTATTTGAAAATACACAGTCAGAGGACATAAAAGAAAAAAAAAGAAACAATGAAGTATGCCTATGAGATCTAGAAAATAGTCTCAAAAGGACAAATGTAAAAGATATTGGCCTTTAGGAAGAAGCAGAAAAAAAGATAGGCTAGAAACTTTATTCAAAAGGATAATATCAGAGAACTTCCCAAATCTAAAGAAAGATATCAGCTCTCAAGTACAAGAAGGTTATAGAACTCCAAGCAGACTTAACCCAAATAGGACTATCTCAAAGCATTTAATAATCAGACTCTCAAAGGTCAAGAATAAAGAAAGGATCCTAAAAGTAGCAACATAAAAGCAACAAATAATATACAACCAAATTCCAATGTATCTCGTAGCAGACTTTTCAGTGGAAACCTAACAGGTCAGCAGAGAGTAGCATAACATATTTAAAGTGCTAAAGAAAAAAACTTTAGAATAGTATATCCGCTGAAAATATCCTTTACACATGAAGAAGAAATAAAGAACTTCTCAGACAAACAAAAGCTAAGGGATTTCAGCAACACCAGACCTGTCCTACACGAAATGCTAAAGGGAGTTCTTCCATCTGAAAGAAAAGGATGTTAATAAGTAAGACAAAATCTTCTGAAGGTATAAAATTCACTGGTAATAGTCAGCACACAGAAAAATACAGAATAATATAACACTGTAATTATGATATGTAAGCTTCTCTTCACTTAAGTAGAAAGGCTAAGTTATGAACCAGTCAAAAATAATAACTACAAAACCTTTTCAAGACATACACAGTACAATAAGACAAAGAGAAACAACAAAAACTGAAAAAGTGGGGGAATGAAGTTAAAATGTAGAGTTTTTATTAGTTATCCTTCAGTGTATTTGTTTGTTTATACAATCAGTGTTAAGTCATCATCAGTTTAAAGTTATGGGTTACAGGGTAGTATTTGCAAACCTCATAGTTACCTCAAATTGAAAACTATACAACAGATACACAAAAAATACAAAGCAAGCAATTAAAGCATACCACCAGAAAAAAAAAATCATCTTTTCTAAAAGGAAGACAGGAAGGACAGAAAGAAGGAAGAGAAGACTACAAAACAATTAGAAAACAAATAAAATAGCGGGAGTAAGACCCTACTTATCAAGAATAACATTGAATGTAAATGAACTAAATTCTGCAATCAAAAGACATAGAGTGGCTGAATAGATGGAAAAAAAAAGTCTCAATGATCTGTTGCCTAGAAGAGATACATTTTGCCTATAAAGATACATACAGGCTGAAAATAAAGCAATGGAAAAAGATATTCTATGCCAATGGAAAGCAAAAAAGAGCAGGAGTAGCTCTACTTATATCAAACAAAATAGATTTCGACACAAGACATATAAAGTTTGCTTTACTTATCAGGAAGCTCCAGTGTTGGGCGCATATATATTTACAATCACGAGTTGGCCCCTTTGTTGTATTATTGTATCATTACATAATTATTAAGGGGCCAATTCATGATTGTAAATATATATGTACCCAACACTGGAATCTCAAGATATATAAGGAAATATTTTTAGAGCTAAAGATAGAGATAGACCCCAACACAGTAACAACTGGACACCTTAACACCCCACTCTCAGCATTGGACAGATCTCCCAGACAGAAAATCAACAGAAACATCAGACTTAAGCTATACTATAGAACAAATGGACCTGATAGATATTTACAGAACATTTCACCCAATGACCGCAAAATGTACATTTTCCTCCTCAACACATGGCTCATTCTCAAAGATAAGTCTTATGTTAGGTCACAAAAAAAGTCACCTTCTTTGACCACAGTGGAATAAAACTACTTGTTATCAGTTCTTCATCAGTAACAAGAGGAGTTTTGGAAACTACACAAACACAGGAAAATTAAGCGATATGTTCCTGAATTACCAGTGAGTCAATGAAGAAATTAAGAAAGAAATTGAAAACTTTTTTGAAACAAATGATAATGGGAAAACAACGTACCAAAACCTATGTGATACAAGGAAAGCAATACTAAGAGAGATATTTATAGCTATAAGTGCCTACATCAAAAAAGAAGAAAAACTTCAAATAAATAATCTAATGATGCATCATAAAGAACTGGAAAAGCAAGAGCAAACCAAATCCAAAATTAGTAGAAGAAAGGAAATAATAAAAATCAGAGCAGAAATAAATGAATTTGAAATGAAGAAAACAATACAAAAGATCAATGAAACAAAAAATAGTTTTTTTGAAAAGATAAAGAAAATTGACAAACCTTTAGCCAGACTAAATTAAAAAAGAGAAAAGACCCAGATAAATAAAGCAGAGGTGAAAAATGAGACATTACAACTGATATCGCAAACATTCAAAGGATCATTAGTGGCTACTATGAGCAACTATATGCCCATAAATTATAAAATCTAGAAGAAATGAAGAAATTTCTAGATACATATAGTCTACCAAGATTGAACCATGAAGAAATTCAACACCTGAACAGATCAATAACAAGTAACAAGATTGAAGCCATAATAAAAAGTTTCCAGTTAAAACAAAGACAAAAAACTGGGACTCCATCACTTCACTGCTAAATTCTATCAAATGTTTAAAGAATTAATACCAGTCCTACTCAAACTGTTCCAATAAATAGAGGGTGAAGGAATACTTCCAAACTCATTCTATGAAACCAGTATTATCCTGATACCAAAACCAGACAAAGGCACATCAGAAAAAGAAAACTACAGGCCAATATCTCTAAGGAATACTGATGTGAAAATCCTCAACAAAATACTAACAAACTGAACTTAACAACACATTAAGTAGATCATTCACCATGACCAAGTGGCATTTATCCTAGGATGCAAGGATAATTCAACATATGCAAATCAATCAATGTAATACATCATATCGACAGAATGGTGGACCAAAACCATATGATCATTTCAAATGATGCTGAAAAAGCATTTGAAAAGTTCAACATTCCAAAATTTGGAAGCAACATGAGTGTCCATGAACAGATGAGTGGATAAAGAAAATGTGATATTTATACATGATGAAGTACTATTCAGCCATAAAAAAGAATGAAATCCTATCATTTGCAACAGCATGGATGAAACTGGAGGTCACTATGTTCAATGAAATAAGCCAGGTGCAGAAAGATAAACATCACATGTTCTCACTTATTCTGGGGTTTAAAAATAGAAACAATTGAATTGAATAGAATAGAATAATGGTTATCAGAGGCTAGGAAAAGTAGTAGGGGACCAGGAGTTTTGTGGGGATGGTTAATGGGTACAAAAATAAAATAGAAATAATAAATAAAACTAAGACCTAGCATTTGATAGCACAACATGGGAACTATAGTCAATAAGACTTTAATTGTACGTTAAAAAAATAACTAAAGAGTATAATCAAACTATTTGTAACACAAAGGATAAATGCTTGAGGGGATAAATAAAAATTATTTTTTAAAAATTTAATTTTATTTAAAAAATAACATTTATATGACACATTGGATAAATGGATAAGATTACCTGCAGTTTGGAGTTCTGACTACCCCAGCCAGGCATTGCCCAACTTTCTGTGTAACTCAGGGTTAAACAAGACCCCAATATTATTTTATTTTTCCACTTTGCAAAACCAATTATTAAATAGTTTATTCTATTTTCAAAGGTTTCTAATGCTTCCTCTATTAAATACCAGGGTCATTTATATGCTTAGATCAGCTTCCTGAGTTGCCATTCTGTTCCATTATTATATTTATCTACTCTGTATTTCTATTTATTGATCTAATAATGACAGTGTTATAATATCTTTTCATGTGTAGTAGGGTAAATCCTCCTTTTGCCTTCCTTTAAGATTATTTTTAAATTTATTCTGATGCATAAATTTTAGGATCTATTGCTCAAATTTCATAAATAATCTTATTGGGATTTTTAAAAATTTGATTTGAATTTACAGATTAATTTGGGTGAGAATTAACATGATTATCATATTGAATCTTCCCACTAACAAACATCATATATTTTGCCATTTATTTAGATTTTATTTTATGTTCTTTGATACTGTTTAATAATATAATCTGTAAAGGTACTGTATTTCTTTTTAAAACTTCTTTTTCATAGATACGTTATAATTTGTGTTACAGCAACACAACGCAGACTAAGACAGGTTCCTATTATTTTTTCCTATTTGATTGTGTTGCTATAACATTTTTCATGTTTTTTAACATGTGAATTTAATCCTTAATGTTCTGCAGTTCCATTGTCAGAGATATAAGTAAAGATTTGTATCAGTTTGTCCGGATACATTGCCAAGATACATTCAAATGGAGAAGGTTTTATTTTTTTAAAAAAATTATTGAAAACTCTTAGCCATTAGTTCTTCACATACTACTTCTTCAGTTCCTCTAGTCGGTACATTTAGACACATGCAGGAGTCTCTCAATTTGCCTCAATGTCTCTTGACATCATGAACATATTTTTATCTCTTTATCTCTCTGGGATGCTTATAATCTTTATGTTTCACCTTTATATTTCAATCTACTATTTCACTCTGTGAGTGTCTAGATGAAATTTTGCTACATTGAAGTTTTTCTTCTAAGTTGATGAGTACATTTTCACTAACCAATAATGTAACTTATTATCGGACTGCTTTATTTATTAATTTTTCACAATTATGAATATTATACATCTTTTTGTATTTTAGCATCTGTGTGTCTTATATATGTGATCTAATTCTAAAGTATCTCTACGAACAAAAGAAGGCAGCAAAGGAGAAACAGAAGAATAAATCTTCCTGTATATTGATCTATTCTTTGCAATCTTTTGGTCTCCCAATTGTCAGCTGTTGGCTATATTTCCACTCTTTCATGTGTATCTATACCACTATCATTTAAAAATAAAATTAGAGTATACTACACATTTACATTCCCCTCTGGCATTTCATAGTCTTCAAATGCTTTGATTTTTATTGCTTTGTAATATGCAGTGACATGAATGGTCCCTAATGTAGTTAACTATTTTTCTATTTTTGTGTTTTAATTTGTTTCCAACGTTTTACTTTACCATGTATTGGATTATTTCTTTAGGATAAATTTTTAGGGCAAAATCACTGGATTAATAGATTGGAACATATTTTATTTATCTCAATACAAGTTATTATCTAGCCATTTGGAGACAAATGAAACAAAGTTATATTTCCATTGCTAGTGTTTGAGAGTTAACTGTACCTTCACCGGTACTGACATGATTTTTAAATTTTGCTTGTTTTGAAATGGAAAAAATGGTGCCTGGTGATTATTTTAATCTGCATGCCATTGCCATTGATTATTGATGAAGGAACCTGTGTTTGTGTTTACTAACAATTTCACATTGTTTTTCTTCTCTGAATTTTCTATTTACAACCTTAGAATATTTTTAAGTGGTGTTTTACAGTTTTTCCTGTAACCATCTGTGGGCTTTGTATATCATCAGTTGTCTCAACAATTTTATGTCAGAAAGAATTATTTTGATAATGTGAGGATGGAACAAACTAAGGCATGTATCTTAGAGCAGTGTCTGCCTCACAGTAAATCTTCAATGGTTGTTAGCTATTTTTTAATATTCACATAACATTTTTATTGCTACGCCACAATTGTGTATGTTTATGGTATATACTTTGATGTTTCAATACATATATGTATACACACACACATAATAATAATCAAATTAGGGCAGTTAGTGTATCTATCACCTATGCACTCATTATTTCTTTGTGGTGAAAACATTAAAAAGCCTTTCATCTAGCTATTTTGTAATGAACAATGCCTTACTGTTAACCATGGTCACATTACAACATAGAACACCAAGATTTATTCCGCTTGTCTAATTATAGTGTTTTACCCCGTTACCAACCTCTCCTCATCCTCCACTTCCTCTCCTTTTCAAAGTCTCTGGTAACCACTGTTCTACTCTCTGCTTCTATATCAACTTTGGGTTTTGTTTCGTTTCATTTTGTTTTAGATTCCACATATGAGTGAGATCATGCAATATTTGTGTTTCTGTGTCTGGTTCGACTTATTTCACTTAACATGATATTCTTCAGAGTCATTCACACGGTCACAAATGACAGGATTTAATTCTTTTTTGATCAAATAGTATTCCATTGTGTGTATATAGATACCATATTTGCTTTATCCATTCATCCATTGCTGGATACATAGGTTGATTCCATATCTTGGCTATTGTAAATAGTGCTGCAATAAACATGGGAGGGCAGCTCTTCCACATACTGATTTCATTTCCTTGGGATACATACCCAGTAGTGGGATTGCTGGATCATAAGGTAGTTCTAGTTTTAATTTTTTGAGGAACCTCCATATTGTCTTCCATAATTGCTGTACTAATTTACAATTCCACCAACAATGTATAAGTGTTCACTTTTTACCATATCCTCACAAACACTTGTTTTCTTTTGTCTTTTTGCTAATAGTCATTGAACTGGAGTGAGGTAGCATTTCTTTGTGGGTTTTATTTGCATTTCCCTGATGATTAGTGACATTTAGCATTTATATATTATACATATAGAAATAGATACATAATTAGATGCGTGTCATTTATATATCTTCTTTATAAAATGACTGTTCAGATCTTTTGCCAATTTTTATATTTATTTTTATTTTCATTTGGGGGCACTTTAATTTAATTTAATTTTTTTAACTTTTATTTTAGTTTTGAGAGCACATATAAAGGTTTGTTGCATAACTAGACACATCTCAAAGGGTTTGTTGTACATGTTATTTCATCACCCAAGTAATAAACCCAGTACCCAATAGTTATTTTTTCTGCTCCTCTCCCTCCTCCCACCCTCCCCTCAAGTAGACCCCAGTGTCTGTTGTTTCCTTCTCTGTGTTCATAAGTCCTCATCATTTAGCTCCAACTTATAAGGGAGATCATGTTGTATTGGTTTTCTGTTCCTGCATTACTCTGCTAAGAATAATAACCTCCAGCTACATCCATGCTCCTGCAAAAGAAATGATCTTGTTCTTTCTTATGGCTGCATAGTATTCCATGGTGTATATGTACTACATTTTCTTTATTCAATCTGTCATTGATGGGCATGTAGGTTGATTCCATGTCTTTGCTATTGTGAATAGTACTGCAATGAATATTCACATACATGTGTCTTTATGGTAGAATGATTTATATTGGTCTGGGTATATACTCAGTAATGGAATTGCTGGTTGAAATGCTAGTTCTGCTTTTAGCTCTTTCAGGAGTCACCATACTGCTTTCTACACTGGTTTAACCAATTTACATTCACACCAGCAGTGTATAACTGTTCCCATTTCTCCGTAACCTCACCAGCATCTGTTATTTTTTGACTTTTTAATAATAGCCATTCTGACTAGTGTGAGATGGTAAATACCTCATTGCGGTTTTGATTTGCATTTCTCTAGTGTTCAGTAATATTGAGCTTTTGCTCATATGCTTGTTGGCTGCATGTATGTCTTCTTTTGACAAGTGTCTGTTCATGTCCCTTGCCCACTTTGTCATGGGATTGTTTGATTTTTCTCTTGTAAATTTAAGTTCTTTATAGATGTTGGATATTAGATCTTTGTCAGATGCATAGTTTACAAAAATTTTCTCCCATTCTGTAGGCTGTCTGTGGTTGGTAATTTCTTTTGTTGTGCAGAAGCTCTTTAGTTTAATTAGATCCCACCTGTCAATTTTTGCTTTTGTTGTGGTTGGTTTTGATGTCTTTGTCATGATATCTTTGCTCATTTATACGTCCAGGATGGTAATGCCTAGGTTGTCTTCCAGGGTTTTTACTAATTTTAGGTTTTACATTTAAGTCAAATTCATCTTGAGTTTATTTTTGGATGTGTTGTAAGGAAAGGGTTCAGCTTCAATCTTCTGCATATGGCTACCCAGTTATCCCAGCACCATTTATTGAACATGGAGTATTTTCCTCATTGCTTATTTTTGCAAGATTTGTCGAAAATCAGATGGTCATAGATGTGTAGCCTTATTTCTGGGGATCTCCATTCTGTTCCGTTATTCTATATGCCTGTTTTTGTACCAATACCATGCTGTTTTAGTTACTGTAGCCTTGTAGTATAGTTTGAAGTCAGGTAATGTGATGCCTTCAGCTTTATTCTTTTTGCCTAGGATTGCCTTGGCTATTTGGGACCTTTTTTTTGGTTCCATATGAAATTTAAATTAGTTTTTTTCTAGTTCTGTGAAAAAATGTTGTTGGTAGTTTGATAGGAATAGCATTGAATCTGTAAATTGCTTTGGTCAGTATAGCCACTGTAATGATATTGGTTCTTCCTACTTCTGAGCTTGGGTTGTTTTTCCATTTGTTTACGTCTTCTCTGATTTCTTTGAGTGGTGTTTTGTAATTGTTATTGTAGAGATCCTTCACTTCCCTGGTTAGCTGTATTCCTAGGTATTTCATTCTTTTTGTGGCAATTGTGAATGTCTTTCTAATTTGTCTCTTGGTTTGGCTTTTATTGATGTATAGGAATGCTAGTGATTTTTGTACATTGATTTGGTAGCCTGCAATTTTGCTTAAGTTGTATATCAGTTGGAGGAGCATTTGTGCTGGGACTATGGGATTTTCTAGATATAGAATCATGCCATCTGAAAACAATTTGACTTCCTCTCTTCCTATTTGGATGACTTTTATTTCTTTCTGTTACCTAATTGCTCTGGTCAGGACTTCCAATACTATATTGGATAAATGTGATGAGAGAGGACATCCTTGTCTTATGCCAGTTTTCAAGAGAAATGCTTCCAGCTTTTGCTTATTCACTATAATGTTGGATGTGGGTTTGTCATAGATGACTGATTATTTTGAAGTATGTTTCTTCAGTACCTCTTTATTGTGACTTTTTAACATGAAGGAGTGTTAAATTTTATCAAAAGGTTTTTTGGCATTTATTGAGATAATCATGTGGTTTTTGTGTTTAGTTCTGTTAAAATGATGAATCACATTTATTGATTTGCATATGTTGAACCAACCTTACATCCCAGGGATGAAGTCTACTTGATCGTAGTGGATTAGCATTTTGATGTGCTGCTGAATTTGGCTTGCAAGTACTTTGTTGAGAATTTTTGCATTGATGTTCTTCAAGGATATTGACCTGAAGTTTTCTTTCTTTTTGTTATGTCTTTTAGCCTCATTGAATGAGTTGGAAAGGAGTCCCTCCTTCTCAATTTTTTGCAATAGTTTCTGTAGGAATTGTACCATCTCTTATATGAACATCAAGTAGAATTTGGTTGTGAATCTATCAGGTCCAAGGCTTTTTTTGGTTGGTAGGCCATTTATTACAGATTCCATTTTGGAGCACGTTATTGGTATGTTCAGGGAATCATTTTCTTCCTGGTTCAGTCTTGGAAGGGTGTATATATCCAGAACTTAGTCATCTCCTCTAGGTTTTCTAATTTGTGTGCATAGAGGTATTCATAGTAGTTTCTGATGGTTGTTTTTATTTCTGTGAGATTAACAGTAGCATTCCCTTCATCATTTCTAATTGTGTTTATTTGGATCCTCTCTCTTTTCTTCTTTATTAGTCTAGCTAGTGGCCTATCTATTTTATTAATTTTTTTTTAAAACCAACTCATGGATATGTTGATCTTTTGAATGGTTTTTCATTTCTCAGTTTCCTTCAGTTCAGCTCTAATTTTTGTTATTTCTCATCTTCTACTAGCTTTGGGTTGATTTGTTGTTGCTTCTTTAATTCTTTCAGTTGTGAAGTTTGGCTTTTAATTTGAGGTCTTTCTAACTTTTTGATATGGGTGTTTAGTGCTATACATTTCCCTTTTAACACTGCCTTAGCTGTATCCCAGAGCTTCTGGTATGTTGTATAATTCTTCTTGTTATTTTCAAAGAACTTCTTGATTTCTGCCTTAATTTCATTATTTACCACAAAGTCATCCAGGAGCATGTTGTTTAATTTCCATATAATTGCATGGTTTTGAGTGATTTTCTAGTGACTTCTATTTGTATTGTGCTGTGGTCTGATAGTGTGTTTTGTATGGTTTTGTTTCTTTTACATTTGCTGAGGATTGTTTTATGTCCAATTATGTGGTCAATTTTAGAGTATGTGCCATGTGGTGGTGAGAAAAATGTATATTTTGTTGTTTTGGGTTGGAGAATTATGTAGATATCTACCAGGTTAATTTGATCCAGTGCTGAGTTCAGGTTCTGAATCTTTCTTAATTTTCTACCTCAATGATCCATCTAATAGTATCAGTGGATTGTTGAGGTCTCCCACTATTACTGTATGAGAGTCTATGTCTCTTTGTGGTTCTGTAAGAACTCGCTTTATGAAATTGGTGCTCCTGTGTTGGGTACATGTATATTTAGGATAGTTAGGTCCTCTTGTCGAATTGAACCCTTTACCATTATGTAATGCTCTTCTTTGTCTTTTTTGATCTTTGTTCGTTGGAAATCTGTTTTGTCTGAAATTAGAATTGCAACCCTGATTTTTTTCTATTTTCCATTCGCATGGTAGATTTTTTCCTCCACCCCTTTACTTTGAGCCTATGAGTGTCATTACCTGTGAGATGGGTCTCTTGAAGACAGCATACCATTAGATTGTTCTTTTTTATTCAGCTTGCCACATTGTTCCTTTTAAGTGGGATAATTACCCCATTTACATTCAAGGTTATTATTGATTTGTGTGGATTTTGATCCCATCATTGTACTATTAGCTGGTTATTATGTTGGCTTGATTGTGTGGTTTCTTTACAGTGACAGTGGTCTGGATGTTTAAATGTGTTTTTGTATTAGCAGGTAGTGGTCTTTTCTTTCTATATTTAGTGCTCCTTTCAATATCCCTTGTAAGGCAGAACTGGTGGTAATGAATTGCCTCAACATTTGCTTATCTGACAAGGATCTTATTTCTCCTTCACTTGAAAAGTTTAGTTTGGCTGGATATGAAATTATTGGTTGAAGATTTTTTTCTTCAAGAATGTTGAAAATAGACCCCCAGTCTCTTCTGTCTTGTAGGGTTTCAGCTGAGAGGTCCACTGTTAGCCTGATGGAGTTCGCTTTGTAGGTGATCTGCCCTTTTTTTCTAGATGCCTTTAACATTCTTTCTTTCATTTCTACCTTGAAAAACCTGATAATTATGTGTCTTGGGATGATCTTCTTTTGTAGAATCTTGCAGGAGTCGTCTGTGTTTCCTGAATTTGACCGTTGGCCTCTCTAGCAAGGTTGGGGATGTTTTTATAGGCAATATTCTGAAATATGTTTTCCAAATTGGTTGCTTCCCCCCCACCACCTTTCAGGAATGTCAATGATACATAGATTTGGCCTCTTTACATAATCTCATGCTTCTCAAAAGTTTGTTCATTCCTCTTCATTCTTTTTTCTTTTTGTTTTGTCTTATCTCAGAGAACCAGTCTTCAAGTTCTGAGATTCTTTCCTCAGATCGGTTTATTCTGCTATTAACATTCATGATTGCATTGTGAAATTCTTGTACTGTGTTATTCACCTCTGTCAGATCCATTAGCTTCTTTTTCTTTTATACTGGCTATATTTAGTCCTTCAGCTCCTGTATCACTTTATTATGATTGTTATTTTCCTTGGATTGAGTTTGGCCATCCTCCTGAATCTTTATCTTTGTTCCTATCTACATTCTGATTTCTATTTATGTAATTCTAGCCAGTTCAGCCTGATTAAGAACTCTTGTTGGAGAATTGGTCCTGTCATTTCTGGAGGATAAAATAACTTTGACTATTTGAGTTACCAGAGTTCTTGCATTGGTTATTTCTCATCTCTGCATGTGGATGTTCCTTTAACTAGAATGTATATTGAGTACAGTCATTAGACTTCTTTTCTGGATATTTTTACTAGGCTGAGATGTTGCAAAGGGTCTTTATTTGGAGCTTACTTCTTGTCTCTAGTTTCGGAGGGGAAGTATGTTAGTAAGGTATTTTTGGTGTTGAAGCTTTGGAGTGTGATCCAGCCGGTGGCAGTTGGCTGATTGGTTAATTGGTAGACTCTTGCTCAGTTGTGTGGCTCCCCTACCTTTCCTCACAGTTGCAGCCATGTTTCCTCTCAATGCTCTGAAGCTGTGGGTTCCTCTCTCCCTTGAGTGTTGGCTGTAGATCATGACTTGGCACTCCTGGGCTGCCCACTACAGCTCTAAGGTGATCTCAGTGTTTATGTTCTTTCCCCAACTTGGAGACAGCAGGGTAAGGGCTCTTAGTGGTGGTTGTGGCCAAGGGTTGCTTGCTTGTCTCCTGGGAGCTCCACCCCAGAGAGATGCAGGTCAGCAATCGCTCAATGGAATCAGTCCAGAATGAAAGGTCTGTGGTCTAGGTCCAAGCCAGGGGTTCCCTGTCCAGTGACAAGCAGTGGGAAGTGTATGGGGTTCATGAGAGATGGACTTACCTCTTCTCCTTGAGTTGACTGCAGTTTGTTGGAGGTGTGAATAAGGCACTTACCCTTCACTCCTTTTTCAGTCCAAGGATGGCAGGGACAGTTCCACTGCAGAGGCAGTAGCAAAGAGGCTTTCAATTGCCCCTAGAGACTCTGTCCAGGCTGTTTCTGAGTTGGTAATGGCTTGATAACTTTAGCAGTGGGGTGTCTTGAGGCCCAGGCCTGGAGGACCTGCCCAGTGAGGAGATATGAGAATGGGCTTAGCATTGCTTTCACTATTCAAGGTCTTTTGTGGTTCCATATTAATTTTAAATTTTTTTCTATTTCTGTGAAAAATGTCATTGGTTTATGGATAGGGATTGCATTAAATCTGTAGATTGCTTTAGGTAGTATTGCCATTTTAGCAGTATTATTGTTTCAATCCAAGAAGACAAGATGTCACTGTTTTTGTTAGTAATGACAATGTGTTGCTTTTTATGTTCCTAGAGGGAAAATTTCAGTGTAGTCTTATAAATCAGTCCTTGCAAATGAGATTCATGTTGGGGGAAGGGGTAGGCTCTAATGTGAATATATAAGGTTAAAAACGCAAAGAGTAAAAATTTGGTATGAAAATTTCTTAAGAAAATACCATTTTTGGGGACTAGCATCTTGTGGGTCTAAATGTGTCAAACATTTCCAGGATATCTACCAATACTGGAGTGATTCACATTGTTTTACTTTCAGGGACCTTGTTATAACCCAAAATTGGAGGTTTAAAAGCAGAATCAAATTCGCAGCAAAGAGGCACTCACTCAGAAAAGCGCTTCCAACTGTAGACTGAGGTAACAACAGATTCATATCTCTGCATTGTGTTTACAAACTTTTTGAAACGAATGTAACATTTTTTAAAAGTTTCCCCTCTGATGCATAAAGTTGAATTCACAGAAGTTATTTACGCATGGCAGATTTTCAGTGAATATTTATTTTGTGGACATAACTAAAGGCATTCCTTTATAAATCTGTCACCACATCTTAAAATTACTACTGTGTTTTAAGGAGTCACAATATTAAGTAATTATAACTTTCAAATATATATAATATTTGAGAACAACTTTTTTCAGAAAAATTTAAATTATAATGAGAATTTCAGGTTTTATTTTTTTAAATTTTCCTTTGTTCCTCACTCATATGTGTGTCCAACACTGCAAATAAAACATGATGTTAGTGAGTATTACTCGGTTGAATCAATTATTATAAAATTATATAACCAGGTTTATTTTCTAAATTTAAAAGTTTTATTCTTCCTCTGCTAAGATCAATACAATAGTTTTTTGTGGTTGTTGTTTGTTTTTTTCCTGATACAGTTCTTTCTCCACAAAGGAAAAGTAGTCCATGTAAAACAATAGCATTGAGTTGCTATTGTCAGAGAAGGGGTAAATTATCAGGTGACTGAAGTTTATCTCTAGCATTACAAAAGTTCTTTTTAAACTTTCACCCATTTTGCTGAGGCCATTATGATATTTGCGACACACATCCTTGCTTTATTTAACTGATTGCTCATGACCTTGGGTTTGCAGAGCCAATCTTATATAAACTCTATTTTATTCTTAAACTATCTTTCTAATTTAGGAAGCTTCCATTAGCCAAATCACAATGCTTCTGACAATGTCACATGCATTTCTCAGGATTTCCTCAGATGTGAATAACTGGCACAGTTTGCATGACATAGAATTCCCATAAAATAGGATAAAATGTCATTATTAAAATAACTATTAATATCTACTAAATAAAGTGACAATCAAATTAATGGTTTAAGCAATATAAATCAAGATTTAAGGAAATAAAACTATGTAGGTTTAAGTCATTAAATTGATTTTACAAATTGTTCATGTCGATTTTTATATACAACATATAAACTCTTTAATTTACATTTAATATATGAACGATATATTATAAATAACTTTCTAGGTATCCTTGTTACTTTAGAAAGATAGTTGCCAAACATTGCATGACAGTAATAAACCATAATATATCTGATTATTCCACTGTTGTTGGGCATCTAGGCCATTTACTGTTACTTCATTTAAATGTTTTAATATTGCAATTAATATTCTCATACATATCTCCTTAAAGTATAATAAAAAAAGTTTTAAAAAAAGCACTTTTTATTATAATTATAGTATTCCCCTTATCACCACCACCAACAACTAAAACAGTGGGACATGGACTAAAAAGAATAAAGAGACAAGAGCCTTCAAACTCCCTCCAGAGACCTGCCACTCCTGGACAGGTCCGTGCCTCCACGGGGTAACTGTCACTATCACTTTGGTGTTTATAGACTTTTATCTAAGTATTTGTAGGAGAGAATATCTTTACACAGAAATATTAGTGAATATGCCTGAATATTTCTTAGGAATGTGTTCTCTTCAGTCTCTAGGTCAAGGGATAAGTATAATTTAAATAACCATTCTTTCACAAAATAGAAAACGCTGTTCCAAGTTAAAGAATCAATCAGCAAAAAACTAGAAAATGATCTGTTTTTCCCATGATCTTGCTGACGTTGAATATCTATTCTTTACTTTGTCAAGTAGCTCTCTTCCCTCTGCTACCACAGTCATCCAAAAGAGAAAAAATACAATAGCACCCATATACCACTTGATTGGCATTTCCCCATTAAAAATGAAACTGCCTTTTATTTGCATTTTTCCATTAAAAGAGAAATGCCATTAAAAGGAAAACTGGTTTTTCACAAGTTTCTTTGTTATTAGAATTTCTGCATTGGTGAATTACTTTTTTATAGTCTTAGACCATTTTTACATGATGTTGCTGTGTTATTTATATTGATGCATAGACATTATTTGTACATTATGGATATTAATCCACTACCTCTTATATACATTGCAAATAATTTCTTCCACTCACTTTTATGTTTTCAAACATAAACTGAAATTTCATTTTCAGTAATTTTCTTCATCTTCTTAATCTCATTTAGTAATGTTGCCCCTAGGGCAAGATTATAAAAATAGTTTCTTATATTTGATTCTACTTTTGATTTTGTAATTGTCTCTAATTTATACAGATGTTTTGTATGTGTATAGTGCGAGATAATAATCTAATTTAGCTTTTTTCCCAGATAAATTTCAGGGTCAGCTGTTTACATTCCATGAAAAGACCCTGTTGGGATTAGGGTTGGTATTGCATTGCATTTAATGATTATTTTAGGGAGAATTGCCATCCTTATACCATTTATCATCCTCATTCCCATGTCTACCATAGTTGGGCCCTTGGTAAATGACAACTTTGTCTTCTATTTGCTGAGGATAAATATCATCATGCTCATCCCTGATTAGTCCTTGTTTTGCCTACACCATATCCAAACCATCAGTAACTTCTCTCAGCCCTCTTTTAAAATCCACCCAAAGTCTGACCATTTCTCAGAAAGTTCCCTCCCACCCTGCATCCTGAGGAAGCTTGCTGCTTTCACTATTAAATTCCTTCTTTGAGCCATGTCTCAGTTTAGTTGCCAGCATGACCCTCTTAAAATGCAAATAGACTGACTCCTCTACTGGCAGTCCATCAGTGAGTGACTTTCTATTCCTCACACAGACAAGCCAAGGGCCCAGAGCCTTTCCAGGGCTCTACAGCCCCACAGGTCACCTTCCTCCCCGCCCAGTCACAAGCTCATTGCTCTCTGGTTCACAACTCACCAGACACTTGCCTGCCTTACACACTCTTCCTCCTGAAAGCTAATGATCTAAAATATGACCTCCCTCATGAGGACCTTGGTGAACATTCTATTAATATTTTAATGGCAATCCCACCGTACACATCCAGCACCCCCAGTCCATTTTCACATCATTATTTTTCTTCCAAAATACTCATCATTATGTGACATACTGTTTTTACTTCTGTGTTTAATGTTTGTTACTCCCTCATTGCAGGAATTACTTTTTCTTGTGTTGTCTTCAGTATGTACTAAAAAGTCTAGTTTACAGTATGAGCTTAATAAACATTTGTTGAATAAACAAATATTGAGTATTTATATTCAGAAACATACTATGTCTCTTAATTTTGTCACCTTTATTTTGGTCTTTCAACTAAGTTTTTAATGTTTTTATATAAGTTTTCATGCTTCTATGTGAAAGGGATGTGTTTTCTACCATATTTTAATTAGATTATTAGCATAGAAAAGCTACTGGTTTCTGAATATTGAACTTTGATTCAGCCATCTTGCTGGAAATTTTCATTATTTCCTTTTCTAATTTCTTGATAGATCATAGGTTTTCTGCAAACAATGCCAATTTTTCTTTTTCCCAGCATTATTATTCCTTCCTTTTTTTGCACCTTGCATTAAAATGGTGACAGTGGGCAGCTTTCCTTATTCCAGGCTCAAATAGGAATGACTTATGTTTTACCATAAATATGATGTTTCCCATAGCTTTCTGGTAGACAATCTTCACGAAGTTAAGGAAATTACGTTTTTTAAAGTTTAGTAAGTATTTTATCAGAAATGGTAGAGCGAATAATTGGGGTTGTTTTTTTTTTGGCATCAATTGAGATAATCACATTTTAGCTTTATTTTTCAATAAATAATTATTTCTCATAAATCAGTGTCCTAATGTTAAACCATTTATGTATTCCTTGGATAAATGCTAGTTGGTCATTGATATAGTCTGGCTCTGTGTCCCCACTCCAATCTCATGTTGAATTGTAATTCCCAGTATTGGAGGAGGAGCCTAGTGGGGAGTGATTCAATCAAGGGGGTGGACTTACTCCTTACTGTTCTCATGATAGAGTTCTCACAAGATCTGGTTGTTTGACAGCAAGTAGCACCTCCCCATTCTCTCTCTTTCTCCTACCAGCCAAGTGAAGATGTGACTGCTTCCCCTTCATCTTCCACCACGATTGTAAGTTTCTTGAGTCCTCCCCAGCCATACTTTCTATACATCCTGTAGAACTGTGAGTCAATTAAACTTCTTGTTTTTTCATAAATTACCCAGTCTCAGGTATGTCTTTATAGCAGTGTGAGAACAGACTAATACAATTTTAAGGTATTATTCTGTAGTATTACTGTGTTTTTAAATTTTTTTGTGTAGTTGGTGCATGTGTATGTACAGATTACAGTCAGATTATGAAACATTGTAATAAAATCAATAGGCTGGGAGTGGTGGCTCACACTTATAATCCCAGCACTTTGGGAGGCCAAGGTAGGAGGATCACCTGAGGTCAGGAGTTCAAGACCACCCTGGCCAACATGGGAAAACCCCGTCTCTACTGAAAATATGAAAACTAGCTGGGCATGGTGGCATGTGCCTGTAATCCCAGGTACTTGGGAGGCTGAGGTAAGAGAATCGCCTGAACCTGGGAGGCAGAGGTTGCAATGAGCCAAGATCTGGCACTGCACTCCAGTCTGAGAGACAGAGCAAAACTCCATCTCAACAAAATTAAATTAAATTAATAATAAAAAATCTTACATAATAAGAACTAACCAATACCATTGCTATCTTCTTCTGTCATCTCTCTGATTCCCCAACTGTCCTGAATTCTGTAATTGTCACTCCTTTCCGTGTTTGTTGATAGTCTCATGCACACGGAAACACACACCCACACACACAATTACTTAACTTCTCAATATAAACAAATCCTTCACAGTTTTTAGATTTTCTTGTCTATTTTTAAAGGACCCAGTTCAACATGGATGAAGGTCTTTGAGGATCCCAAGGATAGAATAATACATAAGACCAAGGGGAAACCTACTATTCCCTGGTAAAGCATGTGTCCCTCGTTTTAATTATCTGTTTTAAATCTTTTCATAGAAAGTCAATGATCCTGAATGGAGGAAGTTGCTATTTGTTATTCAGAGGTGGGTAGTTCAAAACGGAACCTTAACCAGTTTTCTTTCTTCTCTCTCTCTTTGATCTGTGAATTGGCTCCAACCTTGCTTGTGTCAAGAGACAAAACTATGACTCTCTGCCAATTCTTTTATCTGTGTACCCTGGGCAAAGGTCTTAAAAATGAACCCTAGGATGTTTTATAGACACTATATGAGCTCCACATGCGTCAGCTTGGAGAGAATATTGTTCTAAGATATTTAAAAGTCACCACAGATGTTCCTTACAGACGCAGACCAAACTGAAGTTAAAAAAAAAAAAAAAACATACTTACAAGAATTAGAGATAAATCCAGAGAATTATCTGTAAGTGGTCTGGAAGCCAAGTCTTGCAGAATACTATATAATAAAATTATTTTATTGTTGAATTTTATTGAACAGGAGAGTTTATGTAATTTAATATATTTTAGTATTTATCTGCTTTCATATGGCAAAAGGAACATACTCCAAGTCTTTGATTAGCGAGGATCAATTCAACTGGTAGAAATTTAAAAACCAAACAAGTATTTTTGTTGTTTTATTATATTTTAGTTTGATTTAGTTTTTTGTTTGTGTTTTTGGTGGTGGGATTGTGACTGTGACTATTCAACTCAGAAAACTTACATAAAATCGGTGGTATACTGAAATTTACGAATTTATGATATATAAGCTATATCTCAATAAAGCTCTTAGAGGAAAAAATTGTTATATTTCACAACATACAATGCCACAATTACACACTTGGCAAAGTTTTCAATCTCTCACCAATAAAATTTAAAAACACATGAGACAACTTAAAATGTTTTAGTAAAACAATATATTTGTAGGCAAAGTTCATGGTGAAAACTGAGCTTGTTTCTAAAACCTAGCCAGCAGTGTGGGGCTAAGTGTTGCTTGGGGAATTTACTGTTCAACTGCTGTGTCGGACTACAGATTACTTGTCAGTTTTTGCCAGTTCAGCACAATTCCTTACTTCTTTGAAGTTCTACTCAGCAGTAATTTACAAGGTGCTGACATGGAGTATCAACTCAAAGATGGAAAATGACTAAACTGCAGTTAAAACTACTTGACAATGCAGCTCAGAGCATAGAAAAATAATTTTAGATATTTTGTATGTGTAGATATTTGTGTATATGTGTGCAAAACTTATCAAAACAGTAATTGAGTGTTGGCTGGACAGTTAGCCTGTTAGCTGTGCAACTAAATAATATTCCCAAAGGAGGCAAAGGTGGATGACCAAAGGGTGGGAATTTAAAAAGACAATTGAAATGACAAAATGGGACAAAAGAATTGCTGGTGACTGGAATGGGTTTCAACACCCGAAGATCTATGCTTCTACCTTCGACTTGATATGAAAACAAAACAACAAAACATGATTCTGGGTTTATTAATCCATGTCTTACTCAACATTAGTAAATGGTTAAAGAACCTAATGCCTGGAAGAATCTTTCAGGGTGGAAAGGCCTCCTAAATAAACCACTCCTTGTTGGATGCCCTCTGCAATCTTCCCGACAAATGATGACTCTCCCTCTTTTTATTTGTGGTTCTTACCTCTCAGCATTTATTTTGATATTGGGAACCAGCCCTTTCCACACATAGGAATAGCAATCCTTGGAGCTGTGCAGTGCACAACTGCACACATGGCCCTCACTGGCCTTGCATAAGACAAAGTGAACCATATGAGGCAAACTGGACCAATCAGATGCCTGTGCTTCACTTGGAATCTGAAACTGAGTTGAGAAAGACATTCAACCCAAAAGCGACATTCCGAAAAGATACCCCATTCCCTTTGTTTTCTAGCTAGGTCCCAGAAGTTGTCCTGGTTTCTGATGAGACCTAGTTCTTTAGGGTTTTTTTTTTGTACTCTGTGGGGTACTTGAAATCCAACCTATATATATTTAATTTTTCAGAGACTATTTCTGTTAATGTCAATCTAAGAACCATGCCTGACGCAGTGCTGTCCTATGATGGGAACTCACCCATTCTCCATGAACTTTGTTCTTTGAACAATTCTGCATATAAAATATGGCTCCATCACACTGAACTGACATTTGTCTTCCAAAAACTCCTAATCTGTGGCCTTAACTCTGTTTCCTGAGGCTGTCCATGAAATTGACTCCTTTCCCATGTAATAGATCTCTAAATTTTTAAAGACAGGGTCAATGTTCACTCTGCCCAAATTTGGTTAAATCTCTCATTTCTCCAACTAGTCCTTTGTTAGCATGTTGAATCTTCTGTATATATTCCTTTCAGGCTCCTTCACTTTGCATGAAGGAAATGTATAATCCATGGCCCCCAAATATAGCCTAAAACTTAACAAGCTCCTTCCCAGATATATTCTCAGTTGTAACTGATGCTCCATTGAATGAATGTGGATATTTAAAAAAGTGTCCAGCATCCCACCTGGAAATGCAGCACAAACCAACAACGAGCCCTGGACAGGTTTGTGGGAGTTTGGATTATGTGTCAGTAAGACTCCAGAAAACTACTTTGTACAGAACAGACAATTTATAATTAGGCCTTCTCCTTATCAACCTGAAGTGGTTACTCCTGCATTAATTCACTTTACAGGTTAGTTTGTGGGCAATAATTTCCTTACAATGAAGAATGCTCGCTTGAGAAACAGGGCCCCTTGTTTACATTAGCTGAGATTCCTGGCTGACTGCATACTTTCCAGATTAAGATCCTCCACTTTTACGATTCTTTATGATAGGTAAGATGGTAAATATATTCAGCTCACGGCTCCCAAGTCCAAGGCGTAAGACAGTGGACACAATGACTCAAGGGGTGATATAGTGACTCCTCCCACACACACCCCAGACATCTTGGCTTCCTGCAGCCAGAAAGACTTTATAAGCTTCAGGGTGGGTGGGTGGCCTCGCCTCTGAAGTCAACTAAACTCAGGTAGTTTCTGCCATCCGGTGTATTTTACATCTGTTAATTTAAGTTAATGTTTTAACTAATGTGTGTATGTACTAAGGGAGTTGCAAAAGTCCATAGTTGTATAAGTCAAGTCATTAGTCATGGTAAATACCAATAAAACCAAAATATCACACTGGGAAAAATGAATCAACACATACTGTGTGGAGATTCTCTTTGTGAATTGAAATTAAAAACTTTTCCACATTACCGATTTGTAACACATTTATGCAACGGATCTCCACTTGTTGCAGTCTACTCAGGATAGTATGTTTTGCCTATGGCTGCTACTGTGCTCCCACTTCCTACCCATATGTGTTAGTCCCAGGCAAGCCCACAGCCCTGATTTAACTTAGAACTTGGGGCCAAAATTCTGGGCCTGTGGATGCAGGCAGGCTGAGCCTTTCGTACCTCTAAAAAAGTAATTATGTCTCCTCTTCCCTGGACCACACATCCCCATCCCATCTCTCTCAAAGGCTCCAGGAACATCAGGACCTGGCTCTGGAAAAGGCTGGGAAGAGAATGGCTATTAACTGCTTCCCAAAGCCACATTTCCCTTTGCAGCAGGCCCTTTTGTGAATACGAGTCCTTAGTTATGTAAGGCAGGCCCAGTCTCATCCACAAAAGACAAAACCCACCGTATGTTTCGGGAGCATACGGATGAGATAATAAATAGAAAGACTCTAATAAATAGAAAGACCTCAGGAATAGTTTCAAGACTTTTGAACTCTATGCTCCTAGGTACAAGTATGTAGGAGTGTAACCTTGGACAAAATATGAAATGTTGCTAGGCCTTAGATTTTCCATCAATAAAACACAGAAGACAAAGTGACCCCCTAATGCCTTAGATTCATATGCTATGATCCTCTAGCATCTTTTCAAGGAATGAAGAGAAGGTGGAATTGCACCTGCTTCTCTATGCCTAGGCATTCATTATTACAACACTAATCGTTTGCAATAGGGTTTCATTATTATTAAAACACTGATAGTTTCAAAGACTTACAAAAGGGAGGTTTTTTTCTTCCTATATATGTTTGAGAACTATATTTCATAAAATCACAAATCTATTTTGTGGAGGCTAGGCTTTGTCACTTGACTAGGCTGGACTACTGTTTGCAGAACTCCCTTCTCTGTGTGTTTCTGGTTCTGTTGGGTCACAAGAGACCTTCCTTTCAAGATCTGGTGGCAGAAGTGAGACAGCAGCCGTTTGGTACACGATGCGTGTTACCCTTTATCTGATCGCTACCTCATTGGCCTGGGGCAACAGATGGAACTGAAACTGTGACACCTCCCCCTGAATCCTCCCTCAGTTTCTCTGACTCCCTGGCCCGATGTGTATTTGGCTCTGTGATAAAGGATTCAACTTGTCCTGTAGGACCCCAACCATCAAGGCCAGAAGCAATCTGATGGACTTCAGCACATTCTTATGGATTTCAGTTTCTCCCTGCTGTCCTCCACTTCAGAAAAAAATCACAAATGCAAATCCCCAAAGAGCTTCTTATGTGCAATGTCTAAATTGATCACAAGGGAGAATGACAGATTAGCTCTTTTCAGGTGAGAATCTTGGACTTGACTTTTCTTTTTTTTCTTTCTTTCTTTTTTTCCTTTTTCTTTATTTTTATTTTTCTTTCTTTATTTTTTTTTGAGATGGGATCTCACTCTATCACCCAGGCTAGAGTATAGAGGCACTATCTCAGCTCATTGCAACCTCACCTGCCAGGCTCAAGCAATCCTCCCACCTCAGCCTCCCAAATATCTAACACCACAGGCAAACACCACCACACCTGGCTAAGTTTTGTATTTTTGTAGACATGGGGCATTGCCATGTTTCCCAGGCTGGTCTCAATCTCCTGAGCTCAAGCAATCCTCCTGCCTCAGCCTCCCAAAGTGCTGAAGTTACAGGCATGAGCCACTGCACATGGCATTGGATTTGACTTTGATTGTTATAGAAAATCCTTAAAGAGTTTTGAGAAGAAGAATAAAATGATCTAATTTTAGTGTTTAAAAAGCTCACTCCAGCTGCTGTACAAAAAAAAAATCTTTAGTGGACAAGAGGAAAAGGAGGAAGAACTCTTTGATGGTGCCTTGGACTGGAGTTTTAGCTGTGAAGAAAGTGAGATATATTTTAGATCCAGAATATATCTTTAAGACTCAGCAGAAGAACTGAAAGATGGATTGTGTGGGAAGGTGAGAGAAAGAGAGTAATCCAGGGTGACTCCCAGGTTTTTGGCCTGAGCACCTGATTGTCTAGTATCATTTACTGAGATGGGGAACAGGTCAGGGTGTCGAGGAAAATCAAGAGCTCTGTTATTGAACATGTTGAGATTGTGATGCCTTTCAGATATCCAGATGGAGATGTCAGATCAATGGTAGGATGTACTCACGGAGCAGAGCCACATTCGCAGCATCTTCCGATGTGAACCTAGTGTGTTAGTGTCTGCATTTTGTGGATACATTGATCTAAGCTCATAAAGCAATGTTTGTCATGGGGCTGTATATCCAATAGAGGCTAAAGACTTAAATCAGCTTAGAAAAAAAATTGGCAGGCCACCAGTGTTTGGTTGGTTTTCCACTTTTTATCTACATGCAGTATACATGGAACAAAATTAATGAAATCATCAGAATAAACTTTATGTTATCCTGGCAAGTGAATATAAATACCCTTCCCCTCCTTTATGTGTATCCAATTCTTGCAAGTCTTTAAGCATAAATTCAAGTGTCACATAAGATGTCCAATATTACCTTCCCCAGAAAAATCTTTCCTACTTTGATCTCTTTGTTCACATCTCCCCTAGTGCTCACAGTCAGTACTGTATCACTTAGCATATCATTATTCTCTAATGGCTTCATTTACCTCCTGTTCCACTGAATTATAACCTGCAGGCAGGTGTGCCGTATATCTAGTTTTTTTTTTTTTTTTCATATCACTCACAGACTGAGAAAGTAGACCAAGGCAAAGACTGAGGAAGTATTCACCAAATCTATTTCTTTTTTCCCTTGGACACACAGTTAGTTCCAGGCTTCCTTGCAGTCTCACTGGCTGTTATTTGGACAATTAACAGCCAAGGAAAAGTGGGTGGAAGTTAAGTACAACATTTACAGGCCTGCCCCATGAGACTCTGCCAAATGGTCACCCTCTTTCTCTTTTTCTGTCTTCTGGCTGGATGCTGATGCCCAGGAAGACACATGGTGAGGATGGCAGATTTTCTTGTCACCCTGGGTCCCTGAATGATTGTATGGAGCAGCGTCTAAGGCAGTCATTGGACTCTTCATCACTGAGAAATACATTCTCCTAAGTTAGTACACTAAAATTTGGGGATGTATCTGTTGCAGCAACTAGCATTTTCTTTAACTAGTATCTTGTGCTTAGGACAGGCTTACAAAACTTTTATTTGGAGGCTGTTAGAACCTGTGAAAAGACTGTTAGAACCTGTGAAAATAATGGCTATTTTAGCTAGGCAAGTAAAGTCACTTGCTGTATTAGGCTGTTTCTGCATTGCTATAAAGAAATACCTGAGACTGGGTAACTTATTATAAAAGGACGTTTAATTGGTTATACAGGAACCATGGCTCTGATATCTGCTTGGCTTGTAGGGAAGCCTCAGGAAGCTTTTACTCATGAGAAAAGGTGAAGCAGGAGCAGGCACATCACATGGTGAAAGCAAGAGCAAGAGGAAAGAATTGCAGGGAAAGTACCACACACTTTTGAATAACAAGCTTTTATGAGAACTCACTATCACAATGGCAGCTCCAAGCCATAAGGGATCTGCCCCCACGGTCCAAATACCTCCCACCAGGCCCCAAATCCAGCTTGGGGGATTATAATTCAACATGAGATTTGCCTGTGGCCAAATGTCCAAACTCTATCACTTGCTCAGGTCATTTAGTTAATAACTGGTAGACACAGGACTGTGTGATGTCAAAACCTATGTCTTAACCCTTACCTTGTATTGCATCTCCAACACCACTGGTAATTAATGTTGTGGCAATAAGAACATTATTACAACTTTAGGCGGTAACAGAAGTAATGGAAACCGAAAACAACAGCAACAACAACAACTTCCTATGTAAATTTCAGCAAACTAATGACGAGGCTAGAAGTGATTGGGATGAGCTATGCAGAGCAGAAGAGGAAGAAAACACAGAGACAAATGGAAGGAACGGCAATGCCTCTTCTTCCGAGCCCTGTAGCACACATGATTAACCGCTGTTGGCTGTAAACAGATCACTGCGTTCTGATTAATTGTCAGGCAGACCCAATCATCAAGAGATATAGAGCAAGGCCTCCAACATTTCATTCCAAATGTCTTACACAAGATGAAACCCCCCGCGTAATTGAAGACTGGGAAGAAAAATGTAAGAAATAAGCTAATAGACAAGCAGTAAAACTTCCGGAAATTGAAGGAGAATCAAACCAAAAAGTACTTCTCGGGGACAATATATTTAAATGAATGTGTATGTACATATATCACAACAATTCCATGTCAATTAGCTTCACCAAGATTTCAAATATATATATTTCAACTTAAAAAGCAAATAGGATAAAATACCTCAAACCAGCAAAATTTAATCTAGAAAATCGGCCTCTTATAAATGCCATGCTACTTATAAATTATAATGTGTTTGTGCATTCTAAATACAATGCAATGCCTAATATGAAAATGATATGGATAAAGAAAAAGCTGTGTCTTTATGGGTTTGGTCCTATGAGTCTCCCCTTGCATTATTCAAAGAAAACTTTACTAAATAGATTAACCACATCACCAGTCCAGACCATCTGACTTACAAATGTAGGTCACGGTACACAGGAGGGACTGAATAAAAGATTCTGGATCACTTATCACTTTCTTTAGCCACGCAAAAATAACTCTGATTTATAACCATGAGAACGGTAACAATATTTATATTTCATGTTAGAAGTTGCTAAATCATTTTCATATCCATTATGTAATTTGACCTCACCAAAACAGATGTTAGTTCTTTGCAACTGTTATATTTATATTTGACAAAGGAGAAAAAGGAACTCTGAGAGTTTAAGTTGCTTCCCAGAGGCCACACAGTTTTTGAACCCAGGTCATAGAACTGAAACGCAATGATGTTATCCATTAAGCTTCCTCTTCTATAACTTACATTCTAAAGCAAGTAGCATTCACAAGGCACTGAGGCAAGTAGGGCAGATAGTGTAGTCCCAAATTACAATTGAGGAAACTGAGGCTCTCAAAGTGAAATGACTTGCCTGTGAATCCATAATTAATTTGTAAGTGAAAATAACGGGGTTCAATTCAAGGAGTCTTGAGGTCAAGTTCAGTCTTCTTTCCCTTGTAGCATATTATGCATCAAATGTTTGTGTCCCCGCAAAATGCATTTGCTGAAATGTTCACCCCCAATATGATGGTAGTAGGAGATGGTACATTTAGGAGGTAATTAGATTATGAGGGAGGAGCCTTCAAGAACGGGATTCATTGCCTTAAATGAGAGACCCCAGAGAGCTCCTTTGCTCTCTGCACAATGTGAGGATACAGGGAATAGACGATCATCTGCAACCCCGAAGACAGCCCTCACGAGAACCTGACCCTGGTGGCACCCTGATCCCGAGCTTCTAGAACTGGAAGAAAATAGATTTCTGTTTTTCATCAGCGACCCAGTCTATGGTGCTTTGTTACAGCAGCCCAATCTAAGACATAGTGCTACCACTGTGGGCCACAGGTAAAGTCTCATTCACAAGAGACCCAAGCTTTGGAATTGGAACCAGGTTCACATTCCAGCCACACTGTGTGCCCGGAGCCTGGTAGTTGAACTCTTGCAAGGTCAGTGACCCCATCTGCCTCCCGCAGCTCCTCAAGCTCTGTGTGATAAACCTGAACTTACGATTCGCTGCAGCCCTTCCTGACATGATGCTATTTTAATTACGGCTTTCTTTGCCGTGGGTACCCAGACCCACCATGTTAAGGAAACCAGAAACGGACTCTGATCTGACATAGCCAATCCATCGCCGGGTCTACCTCATGCCCTGGCTGCTTCTCCAGCTCCTGTGGGCCTCCACATTTGTCTCAACTCTGCAAAGAAACCAGTCTTATCAGATCATGTCACATCTCCACCAAAAATCCTGCAATGGTTACACATTGCTCTGGCAAAAACCAAAGTCTCCTGCATACTCTTGTATGACCTGGACTCAGTCTCCTCCCCAGGGTCCTCTCAAGGTCCTCCCCTGTCCTCTGCACTGGGCCAGGTGCCAAGAGTCTTATGTGCATTATCTCGCTGAACACTCAAAAATTCCACCAACCCATGCAGGAGTATTACACAGGCTTTGCACTAAGCCCTTCTGCACTCTATTATTTCTTATGCATAATGGCACAAATAAATATATTTTTAAAATATTGGGCTCAATTTCCTAGCCTAAGCTCTTATTATTGTAAAGACATGTACTATTAAAAACAATTATTAAACTATAGACTTGCTAAATAAAACAGGACTTTTGACATCCAACCACATTTGCAGAACAACTTTTAAAAAGCTTAATTGCTAATGGTTGTCAGAAAGACAGATGATATTTGGCCACAATTTTCTAAATTAAAATTTGACCAAGAATTTGACTTATGAATTGTTCTTCGTTCAGTAGAGATTCTAATTTGTGTTCATCAGTGACATGTTTATATATGTATCTGCATACGTGTCCCCTGATATTAAGAAGCTTAGCACAACCTAGTAAAGCTGTCTCCTGAACCTTAGGTTAGCCTGTCCATTCTTCAGTGTGGAGATACAGTTGAAAAATGACTACTTGTATACTTTTAGAAGACTTTCAAACATCAAACATATTAGAAGGTTGGTATTGCAGAGTTTACACTTTCTGGAGTAATTGAATTGGTGATATTAAAATATCCATTGGTTCTGCTGCGGGTAAACCCTCAGCCCAAGTACTTATGTTGTCAACTAAGGCAACTAAAAATTTCTTTTTAAGATTCCGGGAGCTCAGAGAGGAAGGGAGGAAAAGTTGAAGAATGCATATGGTAGGAGTTAGGTAATCCAATCCGACTTACTTTAAAATATGAAAAATTTATGACTGACTTTAGGGGAAAGAAAATTGAATGCTGCCTGTCTTGGGAAAGTACATGAGCATTACAGGTCATGGCAGCCAGTATAAATCAAGATTTGATTATTTTTTTCCTTATAGAATATCTAACAAATTTTAGATCTTAAAAAATAGAATTATGTGGGTTTAAACAACTGACTGAATAAGAAAACAACTTTATAATAATCAATATGTGTCCACGTGATATGGTTTGGGTCTGTGTCCCCACCCAAATCTCATGTCAAATTGTAATTCACAATTTTAGAGGTAGGAGCTGGTGGGGGGTGATTGGATCATGAGGGAGGATTTCCCTCTTAGTGCTGTTTTCCTGATAGCGAGTTACCATGAGATCTGGTTGTTTAAAATTGTGTGGCGTCTCCCGCTTTCTGTCTTGCCTGCTTCCCCTTCACCTTCTAGCATGATTGTAAATTCCCCGAGGCCTCCCCAGTCATGCTTTCTGTAGGGACTATGGAACTAGGAGCCAATTAAACCTCTTTTCTTTATAAATTACCCAGTCTCAGGTATTTCTTAATAGCAATGTGAGGACAGACTAATATACCACGTATTTCTAAAGTTACTATTTATGCAATTATACATAGAGTGAAATGAAGCACGCTGTTAAATTAAATTACTAAATCACTGGGAGAATCTTTCCAGGATGTTTCCGTTTCTTAAAATACAAATGCCAGCATGATAGGAGTGATCTCTATTGTTCAACTAAACTCCCTCATTGGTGATGGGCATCTAAATGAAGGCGTCAAGAAACACCAGTGTCATTTATGTCAGCTGAGGTACACAAAGAAATATAGGCACCCAGAGAAGCAGCGTCCGCAAGATCACCCTGCGCAGTTGATTCTCTGAGATCAACCACATTGGGGACAAGGGTACTCTGAGGCATTTAATAAATGCTTGTTTTTTAAAAAAATCACTTAAACAACACAGTTGACAAATGAAAAACAAACTGACTTTACAAAAACTTAAAACATTTATGCATTAAAGTATACTAACAAGATAGTGAAAAGACAACATACAGAATAAGAGAAAATATTTGCCAAACATATATCCAATGAAGAAATAACATCCAGAATGAATATATATATATATATGTGTGTATATATATAAACTTCTATAACTCAGTGACCAAAAAAAAAAAACCCCACAAATAACCCAAATCAAAATTTGCCAAAATCTTGAATAGGCATTTCTTCAAGGGAGATATATGAATGACCAATAAGCACATTAAAGATATTCAACATCATTAGCCTTTGGGGAACTGCAAGTCCAAACCACAATGAGATACCACTTCATACTCATTAGGGTAACTATTGTCAAAATAAGAAAATAACAAGTGTTGGAGAATATGGAGAAATTGGAACCCTCATGCCTTCCCGGTGGAAATAAAAACTTATGCAGCATCTGTGAAAAACAGGTCAATGGTTTATTTATTTATTTATTTACTATTTTATTTTATTTTTATTTTTTTGAGGTAAGGTCTCCCTCTGTCACCCAGGCTGGAGTGCAGTGGCTCAATCTCTGCTCACTGCAACATCTGCCTCCTGGGTTCAAGAAATTCTCCTGTCTCAGTCTCCTGAGTAGCTGGAATTACAGGCATGTGCCGCCATGCCCAGCTAATTTTTTTTTTTTTTGAGACAGAGTCTCGCTCTGTCGCCCAGGCTGGAGTGCAGTGGCACGATCTCAGCTCACTGCAAGCTCCGCCTCCCGGGTTCATGCCATTCTCCTGCCTCAGCCTCCCGAGTAGCTGGGACTACAGGCGCCTGCCACCTCGTCCGGCTAGTTTTTTTTTTTGTATTTTTTAGTAGAGACAGGGTTTCAGCATGTTGGTCAGGCTGGTCTCGAACTCCTGACCTCATGATCCACTCGCCTTGACTAAACATAGAATTACCATGTGATTCAGTAATTTCACTTATCGGTATACACCCAAAGAGATTGAAAGCAGGGACTCAGAAACATATATTTGTACACCAGCATTCGCGGCACATTATTTACCATGGCCAAAATGTAGAAACAACCAAATGTCTGTAACTGGATGAATAAATAAACAAAATGTGGTACAATCAGCCCCTTGTATCTGTAGTTCAGCACCCACAAATTCAACCAATCTCAGATCAAAAATGTTTGGAAGAAACAATTTAAAAACCATCAAAAATTAACAGACATAAAAATACAGTATAACAACTATTTACATAGCATTTACATTGTATTACATATTATAAGTAATCTGGAGATTATTTAAAGTATACATGACATGTAAGCAAGATATATGTGATTACTACATCATTTTATATCAGGGACTAGAGCATCTTCGAATTTTGGTATCTGCAATGGGTCCTGGATTCAACTCCCCATTACTGAGGGTTGACTGTGTACACATACAATGGTATATTACTGACCTTTAAAAGAAATGAAATTTTGATGCATGCTACAACAGGGATGAAACTTGAGGACAGGCTATGTGAAATAAGCCAAACATAAATGGACAAATACTATATGATTGCACTTACACGAGATATCTAAAACATTCAACTTCATAGAGGCAGAAAGTAGAATAAAGGTTCCAGAGGCTGAGGGGATGGTAAAATGGAAAGTTACGGTTTTGTATTAGTCAGGGTTCTCTGGAGGGATAGAACTAATGGAATATATATATTTAGTATTAACTCACACAATCACAAAGTCCCAAAATAGGCCATCTGTAGGCCGAGGAGCAAGGAGAACCAGTCTGAGTTCCAAAACTGAAGAACTTGTCCATGTTCGAGGGCAGAAAGCAACCAGCATGGGAGAAAGATGTAGGCTGGGAGGCTAGGCCAGTCTCTCTTTTCACATTTTTCTGCCTGCTTGATATTCTAGCTGCACTGGCAGCTGATTAGATGATGCCCACCTAGATAAAGGGTGGGTCTGCCTTTCCCAGCCCACTGACTCAAATGTTAATCTCCTTTGGCAACACCTTCCCAGACACACCCAGGATCAATACTTTGTATCCTTCAATCCAATCAAGTTGACACTCAGTATTACCCATCACAGATTTCATGGGTGCAGAGGTTATGTTTGGGATAATAATAAAGTTCTGGAGGTGGTTGGTGGTGATGGTTGCATAACACTGTGAGTGTGCTTAATGCCACCAAATTGTATAATTAAAAATGGTTAAAATGGGAAAGGTTATGTTATGTATATATTTTGCTACAACTTTTAAAAAATGACCTAAAAATGAAACAATTTAGAAAGGTTTACTTCTTTAAAATGTTGAAAGAGAAGTATAAACTCTTGTTTTTCCTTTATCTATGTGGGATAGATGGGATTAAACCAAGGGCTAGATTATGGGATAGAGGTTCGTCATCCCCAAAGCAGTATAAACAGCCTTCAGCAATGTTGACTTTTCTTAACTAAATGGAACAAAAGTAGTCACAGCATTAAGATTTGAGAAAGAAAAGGAAAATAATGTAGAGAGGAGTGTGTGGTGTTTTTTACGTAAAGTCAAATAAACCTTTGCACCCTCTGCTTTCCTTTGGGTGAATAGTAATTTTGTGAAGTAAAGTAATAGAGTATTAAAATATGTGCCTATCATCAGATAACGTTACTAAACACAGTAGCTGAACTTGACTGCATGCCCTTTAAGAGGCAGGCATTCCACCAGGCACGTTTAATCCTTTTAAAAGAATGTGCGTGAACTGGCTATTAATACTAAATCCAATTTACAAAAAAAGAAATGAAATGAGAGCGCTTAAATAATGTGCCACTGAACGCACACCTAGAAATAGCCAAGGTAAGATTAAAATCTAGGTCTTCTAAGATGAAAAATCCAGTGTCTGCTCCACTTCACTGTACATGGCAAGATAATACACGCGCACACACACTTTAATGTTTTAAAAGAATCACATATCCACTTTCAATCATTCCTCTGATTCAGATTCATCTAAACCTACTTTTGGCCTGCCTATTTGCACATATAAACCCACATAATAGGTGAATGCATGTGTCTGTGTAAGTATTTGGCAGCCTGTGGATAGAATGTAAATTTCAGCTGTTCTCATCTGCTGACAAAGGAGACCACCAACCTCCCAACCTCACTGGGCACACCCTTTCTGAATTAGCTGAGGTTGATGTTTATGCTTCTCTGGATTAGAGTCACTCTATTCATCAGCATGATTCCACTGGGAACTTAGAATGATCCACCTTTAGTTTCAAATTGCAAGCAGTGGTTATTTCACTCCAAGCAAACAACAAAAACACAAAGGTGGCAAACTGTCATGTCCTCTGCCTTGCTGTTATCTCTGCATCTTATTGCCCCCCTGCTTTGCTTTTAAAGGGATCAGGTTTTAAAGCCTGGAAATTCAAAACCATCAGGGTAATGAGGAGGACTGGCTATCCTTGTAATAATTGAAGGTCCCCTCGACTAGGCCAATAGTTCCCCCGGGTGAACCAACCCTGACTCTCAAAAGAGAACTACTCATTTAGGCAGGTTTTCTTCACCCTAAACAGTGTGATTTCCTTCACCAAGATCGTCAGCATGTGTTGATTTATCATCAACTGAGGTTTGGGGATTCCTTAGTTACTGAGTTTGCTTTTGAAGTTGCAAGTATCACATTATGTTGATTTTTGTGTGAGTCTTTAATGAAATATTGCAAAGTACAAGGTGCTCTGTTATGCCTTGTTCTATGTGTGTGTTGATTTCACTGACCTGACACTGCTTGGGGTACAGCCCAACAGCTGTCTTAAGAACAAATCCTCCAAAGCCTATACATCACCCAGTCTTCATTCCCTTTAAGCCATCACATACAAATATTTGTGTTGTTTTCCTTGATGGTACTATTGGGAAACCATATTTACAACAATCTAGACTTTTGGCGGTTATTTCCACAATGAAAATTTGCTATTCCGCCTTCTCATCTTATTAAAGAAAATTCCATTTTACATGGGATCAATGTATTATTCTATTCTTGTCTTAATCAGGGGACCCGGGGAAGGGGTCAACATTCAACAAAGTTCTGCTTTGTATTTTCAAACATACCCATGACTGCCTTGCCCAGTTAGCCTGACATTCTGTGGCCTCATCACCCTTTCTAGCTCTGGACGACACCCATAAATATGATTTATATAAGACCACCCTGCAGCTATTTGCAAAAGAGACAGCAAATGATGTTCTTGGCCCTGTCTTCCTCTCCCAGCCACCACACATGCATCAATTATAGGGGCTCCATGCAATGGGAGGGCATCTTGCCTCTGTGCTTCCACAGATGGAAGGGAGTTAGGCTTAACAACAACAACAAAAAAATGTTCTCTTCCTGTCACTCCCAATTTCTAATGAAGCTCCTTTCTATAATCCTTCCCAGAAGATAATGCAAATCCTCTCAATTTCTCTTCTATCGTGTCATATGCAGCTTGATTTATGAGCGCTGGTCTCTGCTAACTGAAAGCTAAGCACAAAAGCGTGGCAAACTGAGTCAATAACAACCGTAACAATGGGGGTGGATAATTCTTATGTGCTATTCATTGAATACGCATGTCTGTAAGACCCTAGAGCACCATGTGGGTCTACATCAAATCTGCACATATACCATACTTATGACCACACACATATCTGTGTGCCTGATGCCTGGGACCCACTTGTATTAGTCCATTCCCCGTTGCTATGAAGAACTATGTGAGACTGGGTAATTTATATGTATATGTATATACAGGAAACATGACTGAGGAGGCCTCAGGAAACCTACAACCATGGCAGAAGGTGAAAGGAAAGCAGGCACATCTTACCTTGGAGCAGGAGAGAAAGAGGGCGAGCAGAGGGGAGTGCCAGACATTTATCAAACAACCAGATCTCATGAGAACTCACTCACTATTACAAAAACAGCAAAAGGGAAGTCTGCCCCCATGATCCAGTCACCTCCCACCAGGCCCCACCTCCAACACTGGGGATTACAATTCAACATGAGATTCGGGTGGGTACACAAATCCAAACCATATCACCACCACAGCCAGAGACCTCTGCTAGCTGGCTTACAATAAGCCAATGATTCAGTTTCCTGTGGATGGGAGAGACTGAGGGCATTTTAACAATCCAGAGAGAAGAAATAATGACTTTAAACATTGCAGCACCTCTTCCTCAAGTAGAAAAGCTCAACATGTATACAGGTGGGTCTACAGTTTCCCCCATGCAAGGGAATGAGGATGCAGAGTCACCCCTGCCAGTGTTCCATCATCATTGTGTGCATCATTCAGCTTACATGTAACATGTCCAGTGCTGCAGGATAATGTAAGGAAGTGGGCAGGGCAGAATGGAGGGAGGAAGGGAGAGAGGGAGGAAGGAAGAAGGCAAGGGATGATTTTTGTAACACAGAGTGAAAAATTGAGAAAAACAGATATTAATTTAAAAATCTATACTCATAATATTACAACATCAAAAAGTGCTGTTTAATTAGAGGTACATGGTGTTCAAAGTGAGGTTAATAGACTTGACCTAGTTAGATCAGGAAAGGGATATGGAAAGTCTCCTTTATCTTATGAAGCAAGACCACTGTGTATCTGTGGGGTGGGTGTAGTGTGTGTGTTCGTGTGTGAGTGTTTGTTGGAGGGAGTTGTCTAGAACCCAAATAAAGACCTCAAATACAGTGAAACAACTGAAAAGTCATATTTCTTTTCCCCATAATATTACACACCTCCGTTATCAAAGGATTTGAAGGGGTATTTATGCCCTCATTATTATTATTCATCTTTCTTTTTTAAAGTGATATATACCAATAGGTATTAATAATGGAAAACTGGCTGTTAAGGGAGTAGAATCCTGCCTAGAACCCAGGAAGGGCTCTGTAAACGGCAGGCACAGTTGTTATGGTGGGAGCCTGGGAGCAGGGAGTGGCCTCAAAGATGGCCGGCCCAGCCCTGCTCAGGCCAGGAGTCCTGGCATTGGAAACCATGAGTAGCCCATGAGCCAGTCACTGGAGTTTCCCTGACACAATGTAGGGCTAAAATTAGTGAAGCAGACTCCCCGCCAGCTGCTCTGAGGTTGAAGTCTTCAGATAATGCCCAGGAAAACGCCCCAGAAGCAACACTTGTCTATCGGAGGAGGGTTGCTTCAATTTTGAAAGATGTCATCTGAAACCCTCTAAGGCTTCCTCCACACCTTAGACTGTCTTTGGGTTCTTCCACCCTGGGTGCCTCAACCCCACCTCACCCATAAGTGCTCTTAATTTCCCTCTCTTTCATATTTCCTGGGTGTTTTTGTAGATTTCCAAAATCAAATCCAAAAACTATTTATCATGAATATGTTGATGTCAGGAATCGTATGTTCATGAACATGCAAACACTAAGTGGAAACAGCTGATGTGCAAGATCGTAAAGTTTTTTTCCTTTTAAAATCAAAGCCTTTGTGTTGTTGTTAGTATGTTAAACATATATTTTACAATTGAATCCAGACTGCATTTTACTATATCAAAATAGGGAGAGAAAAACAAACACGACATGATTACATTACATTTCAAAGGAGCCATCCTGATGAAGTGATAGAAACGGAGGAAATACCGTTCAATATTTCTATTGTTTAATAGTTATTTAAAAATATTTTCAAATCTCAATAATAACACAAAGAAAACTTCTTTAAAAAGTGTCATGCATTTATTTTCTATCTACCACACCCCACTACATGTCTTTAAGAAGGTGCCAGGCAAGGAAACAAGATTCTGGAATGACTGAATCACAGAGGAGACACCAGAACCATCCAGGATTGTTCTAAAAATGCCCTTGGACAATGGTCTTTGTAACTTTTGGAATATCTAGAAACTTGATGAGCACAACTTTTCTCATTCATATTTAATACTCTAGATGGATTAAATGTCCAAGACTGAAACAATAAAAGATGCAGGAGAAGAAACGCTCCCACTGAAACACTTAGCCTATGATAACTCTGAAAATACACACGCTATGGCAATTAGCTATATTCTAGAGATGATATAGAGTCCTTCCACTTTGACCCTGGAATATAAGGTTTCCTTTTGACATGACCAACACCTTGAGATTTTGGAGCTGTCCCTAGACAAAAATGATGCAACTTTTGATCATTTGAGCATCTCTATAAAGTGGTCACAACATTTTAAGCATACTATGCTAAAAGACATGCTATGACTTTACCACATTAAGTCATCATGTTCTAAGGAAATACTTGTAAAAACATATTCAACATATGAGAACGAACTATATTTAAAGTAAATTCTCATTAATTAAGAATTTGCTAACGTAAAATTACTGGTAATTTACACTGTGTGTCATTGAGCTTCCTCAGCTCTTTTGATATCTTTGAAATCGTTTGACCAAAGTAACAGTAAATAATAAATGACAATGATAAGATGGCAGGGGACATTTGTGAATTTGGTAGCTTTTCCTTTAGACTCGTTGCATGCCTGACCTCAAAAAATCTGCCTGCCTCAGCTTCCCAAAGTGCTGGGATTACAGGTGTGAGCCACTACACCCAGCCAAGAGAGATTTATTTTAAAGAGTTGATTCATGGGATTATGAAGTCTAGTAAGTAAAAAATCCTCAGGGTAGGCTGTCAAGCTGGGAACCCAAAAGAGTTACTGGTGCTATTCAAGTCCAAGGGCTGTCTGCAGGCAGAGTTTCATCTTGCCCAGAGATGAGTCTTTTGTTCTATTTGAGCCTTCAACTGATTGGACAAGTCCCACCCAAATTATGCACAGCAACTTGCTTTCCTCAAATTCCACCAATTTAAAATAGTCTTATCCACATATACACAAAATCTTCACAGAAACATCCAGAATATGTTTGGCCAATTCTCTGGATACCATGATTCAGCCAAGTTGATGGGTAAAATTAATCATTACCACTCTAGTGCTTGTGCCTCTCAGACTGTGTCCTCCTCTCACCTGCTCGAACTACCTTGTCTTTGTCATGCTAGGACTTCTCATCATCATTCGTTTCTTCAACATTTACTGTGGATACTATAAAGCAAAAATAAATTCAGTTCCTGGCTTCTTGGAACATATATTCTAGCAAGGAACTTCTAATGTGTCTAGAGAACCATTAATCACATAAACATAAAAATGAAGGCAAAATTTCAAGGGCCATAGCTAATATCAACTAGAAGTACAAAGTGCTAAAAAGCAATGATGCAGAAATTTGACCCACCCTGGGAAGTGAGGGGAAGTTTCCCCAAGGGACAGGTGCTTGATGGGGAGAGGACAGATGTGCAAGTGTGCTGAACTGAGTCTCAAAGTATAACTTTTCACTGCACCATCCATATATTCAAGATGTCATGTCAATGTAGCATGTGTCAATGTTTTAAAAATTATAGGTGCCACAATTAAGAGTGCGCTCAAGTCCTCCCTTCCATCCCTGGAGTAGCATTGTTTGATTCAGTACAGGAACTGAGAAACAAGGAGGCCTCAAGAATGCCTTCCAGGGTGTTTGAGGGCAGAACTGATGAGACTGAGCTTTTATTCCATCAGGACTGCACTAGAGCCATAGGGAAAGAGGTCTTCAGGGAGTCAACAGCCAAGAAGGGGAGCAAACAGGTGAACAGTTAATTATCTAATTTTTTGAACTCTGCACCAGACTCCGCCAGGGTGTTGAAGCAGTCCTGGGGAGGCTGAAGGAGAGGAAGGGAGGTGACAGGCAGACAGATGTCCCAGAGGCAAGCTACAAGCTAAATCTTAAAGGATGAGTTCTAATTACCTGAGTAAATGAGAGAAAAGGCAGTTCATCCTAGAGTGGAAAGCATGAGCATAGGCCCAAAGGGAAGCAAAACATCCTAAAGCTTTTGAAGTAATCTGTATTGGGTGGAGGTCCAGAAGGAAGAGGCTATCTTTGAAAATAAATAAGTAGGCAGGGGGCTTCTGAAAGAGTGTTTTCCAAATGTGTTTGACCATGACCCGTTGTCAGAAATGCATTTTGCCCCAAGACCCTGTACACACACACACACACACAGACGTCCATAAACCACAGCATAAGTTTCATGAGCTGGGATGTGTGCTTAGGCTGATTTGCAAGGCATTGTAATATTTCCTATACCAGTTTGTCATGGTTTTCATAAGATAATGGTCCTGACTCACTAAATGAATTTTATGACCCACACCACTGTTGCTCATAGCATTTTGATAAACATGACTGTAAGATACACTAAAACGTTTTCATTTCATCTTGAGGGCACTAGAGAACTATTCGAGGATTCTAAGCTGGGTGAGAGACATATAAGGCTTACATTTTAGGAAGATCCTGTGAGAACATTGAGGGAAGGAAATAAGGGGAGCCATATCTAGGGTCTGCAAGTCAGATCGGAGGCTCTTTAGTGTTAGAGCACAGTCTGAACACTTGCTTTGAAGGAGTAGAGCTGTTGCTAAGGAGCTAGAATGCTCCAGACCAGGGACTGAAGCTAAGGAGGGAAGGAGGGGAAGCGGCAGTGGGACGTTAGTTTTCTGCATAAGGCAGGACATGGACTAAGGAAAATGAGATGCACGTGAAGGGGTTCGGCCTTGGACATGTCGAGGCACACATGGGATGGTCCCAGTGGAAGTGGCCACACAGGTGAGGGCTCAGGAGAGAGGACTGTGTGATTTGGGGACAAAGTGTCTATCCCCAGGAAACTTCCAGATGGCTTAAAGGGGTCAAAGCAATTTTATCACAATGCTAGGATGTCATTTGCCTCTTTCACCTTCATTCTGTCATAAATATACAATGGACATTTCCAGCGGTTTTGCAGCATGTGGTATTGAAAAAGGTTGACTGCGGAGGCAGATGGGACTATCTGGCTGTTTGCTCCGAAGTTAGACATCACAGAGATTGGCCAGTCTTCTCATGAAGTTTTTTGTTTTGGAAAACGTATTTATTTTTCATAAAATATGGTATTTATGACAACATGTAATAATAGTTTGTTATATTTTAAATGAATAAAGAAATATTTTAAAATATAAGCATTTCTCAGTTTTAATTTGTGATCTAGTAAATATCAGTATATAGAACACATTGCTCTATAAACAAAATTGTTAAGATTGTAAAAGTCACCTAGGACCAAAAAATTTGAAATTCACTGGCCTAGAAGATCATCCCCTCCCCCGCTCCCTCTCCCCTCCCTCAGCCCCTCCCTCAGCCCCTCCCTCAGCCCCTCCCTTGCTTCCACTTCTCAGCCACAACTACCATTGGCCTAAGTTCGATTCTTCTTTCTAGGTTAGGTTCAGGTGCCCCTTGTCTGCAGAGTCTTTGCTAAGTCCATCGGCATAATTCAGGGCTGCCTCTTGTGGGCTCACCAAACCTTAGCTGTACATATCTACTATGGTACTTCTGCTATTATTTTTTTAAAATATTTGTCATTGAAAAAAACGTGTCATTTACACTTCAGAAGCTATTTTGAGCAACCTACTCGACAGTAGCCACCACAAATAAATAGGAACAGCATAAGAAACAGGCCAGAGAGAAAGACCAGTCCAAACTGTGGATTCAAAGTTACCTCACAGTTATCAGAATTCCCTGACAGAATCTGGAGGCTCTTTACTATTCTAACACATAAGACCTGTGAGTACCGAACCATTGAAGAGGAGCATGTACATTGGTAGGGAAGGAATGAACGGAGGGAGGACAGGAGGAAGTGAAGGGAGGAAGTGAAGGGAGGGAGCCAATTTTTAATTACCTGTGGTATAAAAAGACAGGATTAGGTTTAGTGAATGATCCTCATGGATAAACAGACTCCTAGAAGTCTAATTTTAGCAAACAATTTCTTTCCCAAACTTGAGATGTTGGAGTTTCTTTTCTTTCCTTTCCAGGTACTAATGAGCAGTGAAGATATAGCAAAAAAAAAAAAAAACAAGAAGCCTTAATAAGTTCAACTTTTGAAACTAGAAGTATTACATCAGAGTCAAAGAGGTGACTTTCCAGCCAGAAGATGGTGAAGATCTACGTCATAATTGAAAGATTGCTCATTCCAACCCAACTACCTCATCACTAATGTCTGTGTAGATTTTGCCTAACATACACTTATTGTTCTGAGACTACGATTAATTGTAAGAAAAACCCCTACTGCAATTCAATTTATTTTCAAAAACCTATCTAGGAGTTCACTATTCACCCTCAGTATTTGCAAAATTAGTGTGTAGTGTCAGCTGGCTCCACTCAGGAAAAGTCGATTACTTTTCCAAGAACAAAATAACTTCATGGTCTGTTCTGAACTGCAAAATTGAGAGATTAAATGCTACAAGCGTATTTAAAGCAGGTTATGTATGTACTATTTTCTCAGTCGTGTTTTAAAGGCTTATAATGCTTCAGTGAGCTATGCATGAAATAATACATGCAACTGCCAACCAGATTCCTAACTTGTGGTCCACAAAAGAAATGTACAAGGTTCAGTGTCAGACAAAAGAGGCCAGATTCAGGGCAGCAATACCGGGTGGGTCCTCACTCACACATACTCAGGGAAAGATCTCTTCCTAAGAGACACTTTAATGAATCTCTTCATAAATATAATAACTCCTAAAGTTTCTAGAGCACCAACACTTTTCATTAATGTCACTAATTATGTAATGAATGTTTAGAATTTTGTGACATTTCATGTAAAGAAATTTATAAATATGAAAAATTTTCATCAAACTATGAGTCTCAAATTGGATTCCTAAAAAGATGGTCCACATTCATATAAAAGGTCCCTGATGGGGGACCTTTGTGGGATGGGATCCCTGATCAAGTAGAGATGCTGCACAGAGGCCCAGCCTGGCTCCGTCCTGTGAAAATCCCTATGTAACATTTAGAGTGTGAGCTGCTCAGAGCAAAGAATAACAACTTGCCATTTCTGTTTTTAAAATGTTGTCATAGTAAAAAAACAAAAACAAAAACAACAAACAACAACAACAAAAAACATTAAAATGGAACAGTTTATCTCTCTTACTGTCCTACCCTTCCTTTTCACTTGCTCTCATGGGAAAATGCTGGATCACAAATGGGCAAAGGAGAGCCCACTGCCAGGTCCACACCAGCCACCTGTTTCTGTATGGCCTGTAAGATAAAAAGGTTTTACATTTATAAATGCTTAAAAATGCCTAAACAAGAATATCATGACACGTAAAGCGTGAAAACGTCAAATGTCAGTGTTAATAAAGTTACACTGGAACACAGCCAATCACATTCGTTTACAATATCCACAGAGGCCACATCCTGGACAGCAACACAGGGGAGAAGTTGCAACAGAGGCCTCGTGGCCCACAAAGCCTAAGAAATTTATTCCCTGGCACTTAACAGAAAAGGGTACCCATCCCATGCTGGTGACCTGAGTTCTCAGGAAGAGGGTGGTACACACAGAAGCTCATGCCACCTGCTCATGGGACTAAATATTGGGAACTTGTGAGAATGCTCTGCAGACTTAACCTTTAAAATGCTCTCCAAGGCAACCAAGATAAAACACTGTACACGCTGACAGATACCACCTTTGTCCTCCTTTCCATGACATTTACATAATCTAAATTTTTAACAACAGGCCGATCATAGACAGATAACCCTTGTGAGTCATCCATGGAAGAGCATAAAGTTTGTGTTATGTTTCTAGTCTCAATTTCTTCAGGAACATCTGTTGCAGTCTAGAGCTTGACACTTTAAGAAGGATGTGGGAGCGTAGAGAATATTGAAAGAGATATATAAGAATGACTGGGTAGTTGATTCATAAAATCAACAATCCCTGCATGAATACAGATTGAGAGTGATAATGCAAAAGCCTAAGCAGGGTGTGATGTTTAGCTAAGGGCATGAACAGCTCTTTTCCAAGTAAAGTATATGACTTGTCTCTGAAAGCATAAGGACCACATCAAAATTAAATCAATGAAACAGGCAAGAGTGCGGAGGCTTGCTCTAAGGGACAAGATTTCCTGAGAGTGACTAAATGTTCAAATGAGTCCTGAGATTCCCTACTGGAGTCTTTCAATGGGAGAAGGGTTTCTTATCTCAAGGGCTTCCCTGGAGGGAGAGAGAAGGAATAGACGCTCCTACCCTATACATCATGAACTATGACCCCTGTGATAAGGAAAGAGGTTGGTTCTTTCCTTTTGGCTGGTCCCAGGCAGGATTCCATCCCCTTCCCCAGGAGAAGTGGAGAGGAGAGACAGTAAAAAGCCCGGGAGGCTGATCTTTGAGGGGAGGAAAAGAAAGGGAAGTTGTTTGTCTGTTTTCCTTATAATATCCCTGCTGGATATATTTAATTCTGGCTGGCAACATTATCCTGCTCTTTTGAAACTGGTGTCTGTGATGACTCAGAAGAAAAGGAGAAGCTGGAATAGGGGAAGTAATTTTTCTGAATCCAGAGGGATTTCCTCTTCTCTAATGTGTGCACATACCCACAGGCTCACCTGCCTGGTCTGGGGGCCAAATGCATGTGTGGGTGCTTAAGGTCATCATTCAGATCTACAGAATAGGTAGAAAAACCGATGCCTTGTCTTTGCTATCTCTTTTCACTGCAAAACTCGATTCTTTTATCTAGGAACAGGGTAGGAAAAATGGGAGGGAGAAGGATGAAGCAGCATTGACTATGAGTTGACTGTTGAAGCTGGCAGATGTTCTCATCAAGTTCATTGTATTATTCTCCCTACTCTGTTCTGTGTTTGAAAAATTCTATACTAAAGAGTTAAAACGTTGTAGTGCTGGTGCTCCATCAAGTTGGTACATTTCCTGATTCCAAAAATAAATTATTTTATCAAATTATTTTTTTCTCTCCAGTACTTAAAGTTTCACAAACCTTGAGCAAAATTTTATACACGTGCTTCAGTTTCACTTGCTCTTAAAAATAGCAAAGTGTAGGATTTCTCTTTAGGAGTGATTAGATGTCCCAGATGGTTTGGCTCAGACTGAACAAAATCCTCCATCCTAGAAGCAGGAAATCACAGCTGCCAAATCAATGTTAATCTGAACTTCTGGATCCAAGAGACCTTTGAGGAGCCCATGGTCATTACGAAATCATGCAATGCTCATTTTTCCTTTGCTCAGGTAATACATAGAAAAAGCAGAATTCAGGAAATTTTCAACATTTATATCCCATACAGAAATAAAAAGGTGAACATTGTGCCAACATTTTCAAGGGTGGAACTGTTCATGGTGATGGCCAAGTGATATCTCACCTGAGTGTGTTTCTCATCCTCTCTATTCTTGGACTCCATCAGCCAAAAGGCCCACCTGCTTCAGATCCCAAATCAGCAATATACACTGTTATGTCCACAAATTTTGTAAAAAAAAAAAAAAAAAAACATGCGGTGTTTGGTTTTCTGTTCTTGTGATAGTTTGCTAAGAATGATGGATTCCAGCTGCATCCATGTCCCTACAAAGGACACAAACTCATCCTTTTTTATGGCTGCATAGTATTCCATGGTGTATATATGCCACATGGGGAGGGGGGCGGGGGGAGGGATTGCATTGGGAGTTATACCTGATGTAAATGACGAGTTGATGGGTGCAGCACACCAACATGGCACAAGTATACATATGTAACAAACCTGCACGTTATGCATATGTACCCTACAACTTACAGTATAATAATAATAAATAAATAAATAAAAAAAAAAAAAAATGCAATTTTTGAATACTGTGCTCTGAAATTCTGGAATTCTCTGTGGATTTACATGGTATGCTAACATTGTATTATAAAAATATGCTGGTTGTATACTTGTCATTTCTCAGTGACACAAAGCCAGTTGGTGCTGTCCCTCCCTGGACCCTGCTCCTTGTGGAGCTGCCACTCATGCTGTCCTCACCACAAAGAGAGTGGCCTCCTCCCATCCTCCCTCTCTAAGGTCGTGAGAAGTTGTCCAGGGCCTCAGGTCAATAAAGGACTGGTTGTATTGATTTTCTATGCTACATAACAAAATATCGCAAATTGAGCAGTTGAAGACAACATACACTTATCTCACACCCCAGTGATGCAGGACTTTTCTTGGCCCCTTCATTGGACTCATGACAGGGGTGAACATTTATTCCGACTGCCATACTCAACCCTTTGTGGGAGAGAGCACATGAATGAGTGAGTGCAGGACCCAGTCAACCACACTGGGAACCAGCAGGAGCACGCTCTGTGCAGGGCCCATAGCCAGACTAGGTATGAGTGAGTGAGTGTGGGGTCTGGCCACCACTCTGAGTGCAAGTTCCACACAGGCCTGCAGCAGTGACCAGGTGGGGGTGCCTGTGACCCCAAATCCCCAGTGGGAATGTTACATTGCTCGTTTAGCCTCCACCATCTGTAGACGGCTGTTTGTTAACAGCTCAGTTGGCTCAATGCCTCATCACATAGGGTGGCTGCCCTCCACCAGCCAGGGCAAAGGGCTGGTGTGACAGCCTTTTAGGGTGCCCTCAGTCAGTGGGTCCTGAGCTCTTGTCCAGCATCAAAGAAGAATGAGGTTGTGCAGACATTTGAAGGATGGTGAAAGCAGAGAATTTTACTGAGTGATGGAAATGGCTGTCAGTGGAAAGGGGAGATGAAGAGGGGATGGGGAGGGCAGGTAGTCTTCCCAGAAGTCAGTTCATCTTCTCCCCAAAGTCCAGCTGTCTCTTCCCTGATGTCAAGCTGTCTCTCTTCTCCAAAGTCTGGCCATCTCTCTCCCCTACCAACTGAGTCTGGGGTCTTTATAGGCATAGGATGGGAGTGCGGCAGGCTGCAGTTAGTTTTGGAAAAGGCAACATTTTATTGGGAAAAATACATTATTCAGAAAGAACCAGTTGGGAGAGAGAGAGAGCACGCAAACAGGAATAGAAGTTCTCACTTTAGGCTGCAGGTATCAGACTACTTTGGGTTGAAGGTGGGGTTTCACTGTGGACCTGCCCCTGTCAGCCTAAAATTTATCTGCCTCCTGCCTCTATCACCAGGTGTTAACAGTCTAGGAACAGCTTAGCAAGGCCCTCTAATCAGGGTCTCGTGAGGCTACAATCAAGGTGACAGCTAGATCTGAGGTCTCATCTGATGTTTAGGGTTTCCTCCCAAAGGCATTGTTGGTCAGATTTGTTTCCTCACTTCTACAGAATGCATAGCAGCTTCAAGGCCAGGAGGAGACACAGTATTTTGAAGAACCTGATTAGGACAGGTCTACTCAGGATCATCTCTCTTTTAATGAACTCAGAATCAATTGATTGGGGACCTTAATCACATCTGCAAAATCGTGTCACTTTTGCCATATAAGTAATCCAACCAAAGGAGGGACATCCATGATATTCAGAGGCTGCCCCCATGCTCAGGGGAGGGGACAATACTGGAGGTACACACTGTTGGGGGTTGGAGAGTGGGGATCTTGGGAGCCACGGAGGACTCGACTCTACCATGGAGTTCAACACTTCCCAAAGGCTTTGAGCTCTTTGACTGTGAGTAAGTAAAGACAGCACTGGTAACAGACAGGGATAAGTTCTATCTTCAGATAGGATGAGTGGTTCTAAATCCTAGCTGTACTAGAATCATCTGGGAGCTTTCAAAAATGCTGATCTTGAACCCAAAGACCAGAGACAGTGATGTGTTAGTCTGTGGTGCTACCTGGCACCCTAAGACTCCTCAGCTTGATATGCTGTGCAGCCAGGGATGACAGTCTAGCCTTGTAAGAAACATGTTTTCTCCCGCTCAGTCCTAATGAAAGAGGCCATTCCAGCAAAAGGAAGGTGGTAACAAAGTGGCACGTTTTGGACTTCACAGTTTGGCAAATGCAGAACAAGTGGCATTGTACAAAACTTTATCTCAGATGATCCTGAGAAAGGGAATCGATTGGGACAGATAATAATTCTCACTTTTTTGTTGTTGTTGTTTTAAGATAAAAAGATGTAAATCTGAGACTTACTCCAGGTCACACAGCTGCTAAGGAAGATAGCAAAACTAGGATTCCCCTCTCCGTATTTACTGGTTGTCTAACTGTGGACAAATTGCTGAATTCCTCTGCTCCTTACTTTCCTCATCTATAAAATAAGGCAACTTTACTGCCCAGCTCAGAGCATCGTTGAGAAGATTAAGTGAGTTGCTTTGTGGAAATAAATGGTTTGAGCCCCAGGCTGAGGGGTCCAGTAACAAGTCCCTGGTGCTCAGAGTTAGGGTAGGATAAAAAGTAGAGAAGAGCTTGGCCATCTTTGGAGTCTGGATTTGAATTTATATACAATTGGATTAGATTTCACTGGGAACAGATTGAAAACTAAGCGAGTCGGTGGGGAGGGAGGTTCACTGTCTCTTTGATATTCTTGATTGGGATAGGCTCCAGGCAAAGACAGAGTTGAATTTGCCTTGGTATCCAGCTGCCATACGTGTCCTTTTGCCACATCTGAAGTGCCTTTTTATCGCCCTTCACCCAAACCCAGATTAGCACCTCACTGCTGCTGCTTCTACCCTCCTCCTTCCGAGAATTCATACTCTAAACCATTCCACCCTGGTCCTCACCACTTTCTCACAACTGAATCTAGGTATCATTTGTATAATTACTAAATGATACAGCCTTCTCCATCTCGAATCTTACCATCTTCCCTCCAACTGCTTCCTGCCCAGCAGCCACAGTCACCTTTCTAAAACATTTCAGTAAAAGGGGCAATGTCACTTCCTTCTTTGAAAGACCTCATCATCTCTCTGCAGAGTTCCAAAGTTCTCCTCCCTCCCACAGCTTTCCATGGTGCGGTCCCCCCAGTGGAGTCAGCTGTCCTTCCCAGATCCCCACACCCACCACGAGACCGGCATCATCACAGCTCTGATCTCCCTGTGTTCCTGAGTCCCGTCTCCTCTGCTAAACTGTGAGCTCTGTGAGGGTGAGAGTGGCTTGGCAGGTAATGCCTACGTACAGTATGACTCAGTGAATATTTGCTTGGTTTATTGACACTACAGTGCAACAAAACCTAACTTCCTGGGGTATCTGTGTTTCAAGCGCTGAGCTTTTGAGGTAATGGAATACATTAACTACTCAGGTCCAAACTGGACTAACTCCCCTCCTCTGTTCTTCAGTGAGGCACCCATACGTATAGGCCACTTTTAAAACACTATCTCAATCATGAATAAAATTCTTCAAAGTCAGTATTGTGGTGACCCTTTAACACATGGCAAACATATGGACTTTAAGAGAGTCTCTATCTCTTCCTCTTAGAGCACAAGTAGAATCCAAACTAAAAATGCTCTATAGAATATGGACCTCAGAGCAGGGTGATGGTTCTCCTCTGTTTAGAACCAGAGAAGACGAAAACAAGGCCAGCAGGCTGGCTCCCTTGATGTAGTCAAAGGAAGGACGTTCCAGTGGCAAGGCAGGTCTCAGAAGCCCAGATTGGGGGCACAGGAGTAGATGTTGGGCACTCCTGATCCAAGGAGAAGGCAGTGCTATCCATAAAGCTGCTTCATCTTGGTTATGTTTTCCTTCCACTAAAATAAGTAAAAATTTTGTCTTAAGCATTTTTCAAAATTCCTTGGGCCAAATCCAGGTTCTTTTTGAGGCTTGCGGGGAGGCAAGGGAAATGCAGCCCGGTGTAATAATAATTAATGGCGCCCAGAACCACTGCTGTGCTCAGTGATGTTTTGCAGGAGCAGGTGACCGTGTTTCTGCCGTCTGGCTGAATCTCATCATCATGAGTGCTTTCGGATACAGAGCGCGTTTCCAAAAATAAGTGCCCTATATTTCTCAGGGCTGGTAACTGTGCCAACAGCTGCAGCAGAACTAGGCAGGCACTGAAGAGGTTAAGCCAGCCAGCAGCATCTCATCAGTGGCCCAAATAGCTTAATAGCTCCACTTTCCGTGTGCTTCCAGTTCTCACCTGCTTCCTGAGCAGTTCATCAGGAGCGGAGGGGCACGTGCAGGATTGCTATGTAACGTGAATCCTGATTCCACGTTTGCCTTTTGGGGTCTGCTTTACAAAGTGGAAATGCTTCCAATCGGTTTTATGACCTGCAGCCACCTGCCGGCGGAAGCTTCTGACAGCCAGGCTTTCAAAAAGGCAGGGTTGGTTGGTTTGTTTGTCCTGTGGGATCCTACTGTCTCCTATTAATCTCTAATCAGCTAATGGTATCACAACATTGCCCTGGGTAGGAAGCAATGTGATAAAGGACGGGTGAAGGAAGTCAAGGAGGGAAATGACACGGGAGGATGGAGGGGAGGCTCCCACCTGCAGATACAGGGGCCACAGTCAGCCCTGGACACACAGAACACCTTTAAGAAGGAAGAAGAACTGGAAACCTGAAATTACTTTCTTCTAATGTTGTCTCTTTCTGGATCTGCTCGGCTGGAAAGCCCAGTGCAGAGCGATTTGTCTTTGTTCTGACTCCTTTCTGTTGTCTTCCATGTGAAGCCACCACCCCAGAGACTCGAGTTTCCTGTGGATGTTGATGTGCCCATATCTGTGGTGACAAATCAGAGAGTAACTTATTTTTAGAGAGCTTGTGTTCACCCTGCCAGAAATACCTTTTTATCAAAAGGGGAAAATAAATTACAAACATGCTTTAGTCATCTCTCTCAGCCGTACAGTGTGAAAAATGTGTGATTTATGATCCTGTTTTCTCATAGCCTATTATATTTCCCTAAGCCTTTCCCCAAGGTCTGCTGGGGGCTCCATTAGCCTACATGGCCGTTTCAACACACATCACATTGAACACAGTTCCCAAGAAACTCGGGATTTCTGGGATGGGAGTAGAAGAGTTGCAGGGAGCTAGGGAGGAGTGTGAGAGCCTGAAGCTGCCACAGTGGCCTTACAGCACCCAGAACAGCCCTGTACCACTGACTCCTTGACCAGTGCTCTCCTTCTCCTGCCTGGGGACAAGCCCTGCATTGTGTTGGTTCTAAAAAGAACTAGAGGTTAGCTGTGGTGATTATATGGTGGAGGAATTAACTCGAGACAGGCTGGTTCCAGAAATCTTCAGCAGAGCCCCTTAATTTAATAAAAATAAATGTGCCTGAGCTCTTTCAGGTTCTATGGTATTTTTAGAGCTTGGAATCGCGTCTGGCTCATAGTAACATGGCTCATATTTGCCTACGGTATCAACATGGGTATCATGGATACTCATTGATCGCCTATTAGTGTCCTTCATCATAATCTCTGTGGAAAGTACAGCTACACACTGTCCTTCATCCATTCTATTTTTTTCATTCATTCAATTAATATTTATCGAGCACCTTTTTCTTACCAGCTATGGTTAGTCACAGGGTCTTCACTGATGGATGAGACCTGGTGCCCAGGTTGCTCACAATGTTGAGGGAGATACAGATGCAAATAAACATGAATCATGTGCTGAGTCTTGAATAATATTATGCAGAAAATGTTTCAGGGGTAGCCTGGTAGAGAATGACTGACTTGGAGCTAGAGGATTCTACAAACAGTATAATACTTGAATTGAACCAGAGGATAATATATTAGTTAGGGTTCTGCAGAGAAACAGAACCAATTGAATGTGTGTATGTGCATGTGTGTGTGCATTGAGAGAGAGAGCGATGTATTGTAAGGAACTGGCTGACTCTATCATGGGGACTGGCAAGTCCAAAATCTGCAGGATAGGCTGGACACTCAGGGAAGAGAAGCAGTTCCTGTCTAAATGCAGTCTTCCGGCAGAATTCCTTCTTGCTCAGGAGACCTCAGTGTATTTGTTAAGACCTCCAACTAACTGGTTGAGGCCCATTACTTCAGGGAGGGTCATCTGCTGTACTCAAAGTCTACTAATTTAAGTGTTAATCCTCCCCACTCTTCCCATAATCACCTTCACAGAAACATCTAGAATACTGTTTGACCAAATATCTAGGTACCATGATCCAGCAAAGCTGACACACAAGTTCAACCCATCACAAATAGAGGCAAGACTTGGAAGGTCAGGACAGGGAAAGACAGACTTTAAGTTTTTTCACGGCCCTTCCTGGTCTTCGGGATGAGCATCACATTCCTTAGCAAGCTAGTCAAGGCCAATCATGGAAGGCTCCGTCACAGTGTCTTCCAGCCACACATTTGCCACTTCTCCATGTTAGATTCATACACCAGCCAGAGTCAACTACCTGTAGCCACTGAAGGGGCTCTGTGTACTCAGCAGGGGGCACCCTATTCTCTGGCCCAGCTCACCACCAGCCTGGAAAACACCCACTGCCCTGTAACTCAAGAACCCTGTACCCTGGGAAGCCTCCTCTGCTCCCCAGCTGAGTCAAAACCTTAAATTACAAACCTTAAATTCTACAATGAGGCATTTCAACTTTATCTCTGGTCAAAGGGAGTCATTAAAGATTTTCAAGCAGGTCAGATTTTTAACTCAGATCTAGTCTGACTTTCTGAAAAATCACCATGGCAGCAGACAAAGATGGATTCGAGGAGGAAGAGACCACAGGCAGGAGCCAGGTGGGAGGGTAATGAACACAGGACAGATTCGGGGAGATAAAAAATGTATAACCAGGTAGAAAAAATATCAAAGCCAATGTGAAGATCATAAATTTATACCATCAGAGTTCATGTAGGGGAAAAGAAAATAAGCATTTATGGAAACCCTGCTATGTACCAGAAACTCACACATACCACCTAATTTTGTGCTCATAATAGCTCTTTCTAATAGTATAATTACCCATTTTCAAATCCACAGAAAGTAAATATAGAGCAAAATTACCCTAAGTCCCAAACTAGATTCAATTCAGGTTTCATGGAGCCAGAAGTATTTTTTACAATTTTTGGTACATCTTGGAATACAAAATCATAAATATAAAAGTAGATATGAAAGTGCACGTATACTTAAAATGAGAAAAAAAAACTACAACTTAACTTTTTCTATTTTTATAGATTCAAAGATACAAATGCAGTTTTGTTATATGCGTATATTGCCTACTGGTGAAGTCTGTGCTTTCAGAGTACCCATCACCGGAATAGTAAACATTGTACCCAAGTTTTTCAATCCTCGAACCTCATCCAGCCTCTCGGCTTTTGAGTCTCTAATGTCTATTATTCCCCTCTGGAATTACAACTTTTAAAAGTAAACCAAAAGGTCCTAAAACCCAGTAAAATAACGTGTTTTCATGAGTTAATTATCAACTTTTATAATACATTTCCCCAAAACTTTTATGTGTATATTCCTTGATCTTTTCTATCACCATGGTTTTGTAATATTTTCTATGAAAAGAATAGAAATATAATTCTACATATTTTTCTCAGCTTATACCTGATGAGGCGAGTTACCCCAAAGAACATTCCTTGAAGTCAATCCCATACTGGGCTAGCAATATATAAAAGCATATAAATAAAAAGAAAAAGAAAAATATAAAAGCACATAAACATACCCCTCTAAAACTAAATTAAATAATTCCTCACTCAATTCCTTTTAGATACATCCCAAAATTGATCAGAAAAGAAAGAAAGTTTCTTTTACCTTCACAACTCTATTTTGTAATGTCACGTAAGCTTTTAGGATTATTGTCAAATTTGGGAAGATTTTCATCAAGTTTCTTTTTAATATGATCTGCAAGATTTCAGAGCTTTTCAAGTGTTACTCAGTGACTCATCTTAGATTCTCTTTGAATTGTAAATGGTTGGTGCTTCTGGCTCCACTCAGATAGTTTCCATGCCAGGCATCATAGGATTTTTTTGCCACAGGACATCTAGCCCCAAACCTCTTTATTACTATACCTGGTGAGGTGAGTTAGCCCAGGGAACATTCCTCAAAGTCAATCCTATTGGGCTAGCAATAGCTGACCAATATACAAAACCACATAAACATACCCTTCTAAAACTAAATTAAATACATTCCTCACTCAACTTCTTAGCTACATCCCAAAATTGCTGGCTGCCCTTCCAATGGCATTTGAAGTGAGAGAAAGTGTAAGAGAGGGAAAGTCAAGTGGAAAGAGAAAACGGCCATATCAACTGAGATGAAACAGCTTGTTTTTGCAAAATTTGAAAAATATGTGTCTCAGTGAACAAGTTGCTAGAGCCCCTCTCAGTACCTTGGAGGTGGCCTAGGCAAGAAGGGGTTCCCAGTCAAAGTCAAAGTCGATCAGAATCAAGGTCAAATCTAGATCCACTAACTGAAAAGCCCATTTTTTCCCTAAAACTCTGAATAATCCTCAAAGCTACTTTTTAAAAATTTACCTTTTTAGCAATTTTTTAAAGTACTGTTCAGTGGCATTGAGTATATTCATATTGTTGAGCAACCACCACTGACATCAGTCTCAAAAGCTTTCATCTTATAAACTGAAACTCTACACCCATTCAACAATAGCTCCTGATTCTCCACTGCCTTCCACCCCAGATAACCTATAAATTTGACTGTTGGAAAGTGGAATCATACAATATTTGTTTTTTATATCTATCTATCTATCTATCTATCTATCTATCTATCTATATATATATAGAGAGAGAGAGAGAGAGAGATATGAAGTATCGCTCAGGCTGGAGTGCAGTGGTGCGTTTCTCGCTCACCACACACAACCTCTGCCTCCCAGGTTCAAGCAATTCTCCTGCCTCAGCCTCCCGAGTAGCTGGGACTACAGATGCATGCCACCATGCCCAGCTAATTTTTGTATTTTTAGTACAGACAAGATTTCACTGTGTTGGCCAGGCTGGTCTCAAACTTCTGACCTTGTGATCCACCTGCCTCAGCCTCCCAAAGTGCTGGGATGACAGACGTGAGCCACCGCACCTGGCCACAATATTTGTTCTTTTATATCTGGCTTATTTCACTTATATGTTTTCAATGTTCATCCATGTTGTAGCATGTATCATAATTTATTTCTTTGAGGTTGAATAATATCCCCTTGTACATGCATCAACATTTGGTTTATTCATCAGTAGACATTTGGGCTGCTTCCACTTTTTGGCTGCTATAATAATGCTGCTATGAACATGGGTGTACAAATACCTCTTCCAATTCCTACTTTCAGTCCTTTCAGTAAATATCCAGAAGAGAAATTTCTGAATTATACATCCATTCTATTTAATTTTTTGAGGAACCACAGTATTTTTTCCATTGCAGCTGTACCTTTATACGTTCCCACCAACAGTACACAAGAGTTTCAGTTTGTTGACATCTTTGCCAATTCTTGTTATTTTCTAAATTTTTTGGTCTTATTTGGTTTTGTTTTGATAATAGCCATCCTAGTGGATGGGATCTCATTACAGTTTAGATTATCATTTCCCAAATGATTAGTAATATTGAGCATTTTTTTCTTGCCCTTATTAATATTAAAGCCACTTTTAACACTTATGCAGTTAAGTACATTGATGCTGTCATGAAAACTTTGATTTTTAAAAATTAATTAGTTTGTTCACTCAATAAAATAAGCACGACTAACTTTCAGTGGGTCAGACAACAGAGGATTCTCTTGAAGGATGAAGAGTAGGTTTCAATTAGAAGAAACAGAGTCCTCCACTTAAAGGATATCTGGACTGCAGACAGTACAATTCAGGATTAGAGTCACTGCATTCATGAAATGCAGTGACTCATGGTGAATAGGGGGTGTTTCAGTGGGAAGAATACTTAGTAACTCTAAATTTTGACAGTATGGTTTAAAGATCCCTAGAGAGCCTTCTAGCTTATTCTAGAGTCTCTATCTCCAACTGGAATAGTTCATAATCTCACCCATAAATATGTGTGTCTAGTATTAAAGCAAGCTACCATCTCCTTTACCAACATGTGCCAGTGTTTGACAATCTTTGCTGTCACGGAATATTAGACCACAGGCATTTATATCAGGCCTCTTCACAAACATGGGATAGAGCCATGGGCAATGTCACTGTTCACACTGACATCCTTTGGTAGAAAACACATACTTACGGTCATGTTTTAGTAGCAGTCATCTGTAGACCTCCTCTGTTTCCAGCAGCCTCACAGAATGAATCAGACGCCAGATGGGAAACTGTGCAAATTAATTCAGTCTGACCTCCTGTCTCACCATCCATTTGGCAGACATGAGCGGTGTCTGGACCAGTTTTGACTCTAATACTGTCACAAAAGAAGAGTATAATAGGCAACTGCAGATGCTAGGACAATGGGTACAACTTCCTTAAGTATTAATTGGCCTAACATCACACTACATATCTGAGAAGTAGAAACTATTGTTCAGTCAATAACTTCAAAGGACATAATGGAAATGGTGCATTTTAGCCTGGAATGTCTAAAACAAGATAACTAACACATGTATGCAGTAAGGTACCAAGAAGAGTGGCCACTTATATGGCCCTGACATCAATTTCAGAGAACATTGCTGTAACTAAGGATATGGTTAACTTCTTCCCAGTGCAGGGGCACCTGTTTAACACAAAAGTTGTAAACTGAATGCCGAAGTTAGGTACAGGGAAGTGAGACTACCAGAATGTTCGAAAGCCTCTCCCGAGATTTACTAATAGAATTGTGAGACACTAGAGCCCATTATGCAAAGAAGGATCCTGTTTATGATTGGGCTGGGCTGTCCAAACTGAGTTACCCTAGTGTTTATTAGTGTTTATTTCAAACATCACTTTGTGAAGATGTATACTTCAGTCAGTTTATGCCACTCAGAACCAATCTTCTTCATGGCTCCAGCTTTAAAAAGAATTTTATTTAAAATTTTTTAAATTGCTTTAGTCGGCCGGGCGCAGTGGCTCAAGCCTGTAATACCAGCACTTTGGGAGGCCAACACGGGCAGATCACAAGGTCATGAGATCGAGACCATCCTGCCTAACACGGTGAAACCCCGTCTCTACTAAAAAATACAAACAAAATAAAAACTAGCCGGGCGAGGTGGTGGGCGCCTATAGTCCCAGCTACTTGGGAGGCTGAGGCAGGAGAATGGCGTAAACCCGGGAGGTGGAGCTTGCAGTGAGCTGAGATCTGGCCACTGCACTCCAGCTTGGGTGACAGAGTGAGACTGTCTCAAAAAAAAAAAAAAAAAAAAAATTGCTTTAGTCAAGTGTTAAAAATGAGGTCCCTATAAAAAGTTAATTTTTAAATGATTTCAGAAGAACACTCAAAAAGTTTTGCTTAATATACCCTTCAATGCCTTATTTCAATCGGTGATTTTAAATGTCTATTTTTAATATTGGAAATAGTTACCAGTTTGCTAAAGTCAGCAGTTGCACAAGTGTCAAATCATGTCAGTTTAAAGAAAATGAACATCGTTATAATTTGCAATTATTATAAACTCGAATAAAAAATGCTGCTGGTACTTATGACAGTTTCTGAGATCTATGTATTAATTTATAGCAAGAAATGAATCTTTTTTAGCTGAATGCTTCCTTTTAAGTGATTTTTCAATCCTTTAAAAATACTTATAATAAATTCCCACTCCCTTTGAAAAATAGAAAATGGCTTTGTCACACTGGTCTTTAGTTTTTGAACACTAAGGTGGGAGTTAACCAGCTCCTACTACTTTCTGGTAAATGAAGAAAAAAAAAGTTGATGTTCATCCTTCCTGCAACGTGAATCCACTGAGTCCTCTAAAATACAAACCATGCAATGCTTTCTCTGAATTTCTCAAACACATATGCAAAAATTCAAGTATTTTGGACTATGATATTGTCACCTCACAAAACTATAGCAAAATCTAAATTCAAGTGGATAACGAATACTTTAAATCAATTTTGTCTTCAGTTCTCCAGCAGGTAAATTGAAAACCTACAGCTACAGTATAGTTCAACTGAAAATAAATACTGCAATTATCCTACTCTTGATTATTATAAAGATAGTGCTGATCAGAGAGGTTAACATGCCAACACCTAGAGAAAAGTTAAAGTTGGAGGAAGGTGCCACCGATCAAGGGTGCCAGGGGAGCAAGGCTTTGAGCCTAGGATTTAATCACCTTCTTTGCTCCTCAATCTGCTCTTAATTACAATTCCCTTTGGTGGAGGAGATGGTGAAAGCACACTTCCTTATGCAGATCTTTCTCAGCAAGTATCCTATAATTAAAATAGAGGTGATGAAAAACAAACAAAACATGAGAATGATGGGAGAACAAGCCCAAATCATAAAACTGCTTTTGCAATCCTTTAGAAATGCAGATAGAATTTTCCTTTTGCATTAGCAGACACCATGAAGTCTCAACAAAGAGACTGGCCAAGGCTTCATCCCTCTGACACTTTTGAATATTCATGGAACTCATGGATCAACAGCATTTCCAGATAAATCCTTATAGATAGAACCACCTACTCCCAATGATCTGAGATGGAGTAAACAATAGATAGATTACTTTACTTGCTTTCCTGTTTCCTTTAGTGGGAATAAATAATTGCAGTCAATCTTCACCTCTTCTGGAAAGAGGATTTAAAGTCGAGAGAGGTTCCCATCTCTGCTCATCTGAGCTCCAGAATAAGCCCCCTGCCTTCCCATACATTTCCCTGATTCTCTGCCCAGTACCCCAGGGTCTGCTGTGTTCCAGATTGTCCTTTCATCTCCCTCTTCCCCAGACCCAATTTGATTGTTTATTATATTACCCTTCCCAATTCTGGAGGCTCAATACTCTATGTAAAGAAACATCCATAATTTGCAATTCCAGGCAGAAATTTTGAGAAAGGGCATTCTTTGTGTTCCTTGTAAGATGCACCCAAATATCCCTGCAGGTCCCTCCAAACTCTAGACCAATAGTCATTTGCCCTGTCTCCCTTGACATCTGTGCTGCTATCTCCATCCCCATACTGAATTACAAAGTTATAAACTCTTGTGTTAGTTGTCATTTTATCATGTCATGTCCTATACCAGGCATTCTACAACAATCAGTTCATTTAATTTTCACAGAACTTTGCCAAAAAGTTTGTTAAAGCTACTGTTAAAAAAAAAAGTTTTAGCCAAAATAAATTTGAAAGAGTTTAGCTGAGCAAAGAATGATTCACCAGTTGGGCAGCCTCCTGAGCCAGAGTAGGCTCAGAGACTCCAGCGCAGCCACAAGGTAGAAGATTTATGCACAGAAAAAGGAAGGTGATGTACAGAAAATGGAAGTGAGGTACATAAACAGCAGGATTGGTTATAGCTAGGCGTTTGCCTTATTTGAACAGGGTTTGAACAATGGCCACATTTGATTGGCCAAAACTTAATGATTGGCACAAGAGTTGGCTACAGTCTTTTTTTTTTTTTTTTTTTTTTTTTTGAGACGGAGTCTCGCTCTGTCGCCCAGGCTGGAGTACAGTGGCCGGACCTCAGCTCACTGCAAGCTCCGCCTTCCGGGCTCACGCCATTCTCCTGCCTCAGCCTCCTGAGTAGCTGGGACTACAGGCGCCCGCCACCTCGCCCGGCTAGTTTTTTGTATTTTTTAGTAGAGACGGGGTTTCACCGTGTTAGCCAGGATGGTCTCGATCTCCTGACCTCATGATCCGCCCGTCTCGGCCTCCCAAAGTGCTGGGATTACAGGCTTGAGCCACC